>NW_027138590.1:10000-41812 GCF_035084215.1 Heptranchias perlo | reverse complement strand
TGGGGGACATCGACTGACGGGTAACTGGGGGTAGGGGAGACATCGATTGATGGTGGGTATCTGGGGGTAGGGGGGACATCGACTGACGGTGGGTAACTGGGGGGAGGGGGGACATCGACTGACGGGTAACTGGGGGTAGGGGAGACATCGATTGATGGTGGGTATCTGGGGGTAGGGGGGGACATCGACTGACGGTGGGTAACTGGGGGGAGGGGGGACATCGACTGATGGCGGGGTAACTGGGGGTAGGGGGGACATCGACTGACGGTGGGTAACTGGGGGTAGGGGGGACATCGACTGACGGTGGGTAACTGGGGGTAGGGGGGACATCGACTGATGGTGGGTAACTGGGGGGAGGGGGGACATCGACTGATGGCGGGTAACTGGGGGTAGGGGGGACATCGACTGACGGTGGGTAACTGGGGGTCGGGGGGACATCGGACTGACGGCGGGTAACTGGGGGGAGGGGGGGACATCGACTGACGGCGGGTAACTGGGGGTAGGGGGGACATCGACTGACGGTGGGTAACTGGGGGTAGGGGAGACATCGACTGACGGTGGGTAACTGGGGGTAGGGGGGGACATCGACTGATGGCGGGTAACTGGGGGGAGGGGGGACATCGACTGATGGCGGGTAACTGGGGGGAGGGGGGGACATCGACTGATGGTGGGTAACTGGGGGGAGGGGGGACATCGACTGATGGCGGGTAACTGGGGGTAGGGGGGACATCGACTGACGGCGGGTAACTGGGGGTCGGGGGGACATCGACTGACGGCGGGTAACTGGGGGGAGGGGGGACATCGACTGACGGTGGGTAACTGGGGGTAGGGGGGGACATCGACTGACGGTGGGTAACTGGGGGTAGGGGGACATCGACTGACGGTGGGTAACTGGGGGTAGGGGGGACATCGACTGACGGTGGGTAACTGGGGGTAGGGGGGACATCGACTGACGATGGGTAACTGGGGGTAGGGGAGACATCGACTGATGGTGGGTATCTGGGGGTAGGGGGGACATCGACTGACGGTGGGTAACTGGGGGTAGGGGGGACATCGACTGACGGTGGGTAACTGGGGGGAGGGGGGACATCGACTGACGGGTAACTGGGGGGTAGGGGGGACATCGACTGACGGTGGGTAACTGGGGTAGGGGAGTCATCGACTGACGATGGGTAACTGGGGGTAGGGGGGACATCGACTGACGGTGGGTAACTGGGGGTAGGAGGGACATCGACTGACGGCGGGTAACTGGGGGTAGGGGGGACATCGACTGACGTTGGGTAACTGTGGGTAGGGGGGACATCGACTGATGGCGGGTAACTGGGGGTAGGGGGGACATCGACTGACGGTGGGTAACTGGGGGTCGGGGGGACATCGACTGACGTTGGGTAACTGGGGGGAGGGGGGACATCGACTGATGGTGGGTAACTGGGGGGAGGGGGGACATCGACTGATGGCGGGTAACTGGGGGTAGGGGGGACATCGACTGACGGTGGGTAACTGGGGGTCGGGGGGACATCGACTGACGTTGGGTAACTGGGGGGAGGGGGGACATCGACTGATGGTGGGTAACTGGGGGTAGGGGGACATCGACTGACGGTGGGTAACTGGGGGGAGGGGGGACATCGACTGACGGCGGGTAACTGGGGGGAGGGGGGACATCGACTGATGGCGGGTAACTGGGGGTAGGGGGGACATTGACTGACGGTGGGTAACTGGGGGTCGGGGGGACATCGACTGACGGCGGGTAACTGGGGGTCGGGGGGACATCGACTGACGGTGGGTAACTGGGGGCAGGGGGGACATCGACTGACGGTGGGTAACTGGGGGTAGGGGGGACATCGACTGACGATGGGTAACTGGGGGTAGGGGGGACATCGACTGACGGTGGGTAACTGGGGGGAGGGGGGACATCGACTGACGGGTAACTGGGGGTAGGGGGGACATCGACTGACGGTGGGTATCTGGGGGTAGGGGAGTCATCGACTGACGATGGGTAACTGGGGGTAGGGGGGACATCGACTGATGGTGGGGAACTGGGGTAGGGGGACATCGACTGACGGTGGGTAACTGGGGGTAGGAGGGACATCGACTGACGGCGGGTAACTGGGGGTAGGGGGGACATCGACTGACGTTGGGTAACTGGGGGGAGGGGGGACATCGACTGACGATGGGTAACTGGGGGTAGGGGGGACATCGACTGACGGTGGGTAACTGGGGGTCGGGGGGACATCGACTGACGTTGGGTAACTGGGGGGAGGGGGGACATCGACTGACGGTGGGTATCTGGGGGTAGGGGGGACATCGACTGACGGTGGGTAACTGGGGGTAGGGGGGACATCGACTGATGGTGGGTAACTGGGGGTAGGGGGGACATCGACTGATGGTGGGTAACTGGGGGTAGGGGGGACATCGACTGACGGCGGGTAACTGGGGGTAGGGGGGACATCGACTGATGGTGGGTAACTGGGGGTAGGGGGGTCATCGACTGATGGTGGGTAACTGGGGGTAGGGGGGACATCGACTGACGGCGGGTAACTGGGGGTAGGGGGGACATCGACTGATGGCGGGTAACTGGGGGTAGGGGAGACATCGACTGACGATGGGTAACTGGGGGTAGGGGGGACATCGACTGATGGTGGGTAACTGGGGGTAGGGGGGACATCGACTGATGGTGGGTAACTGGGGGTAGGGGGGACATCGACTGATGGCGGGTAACTGGGGGTAGGGGGGACATCGACTGACGGTGGGTAACTGGGGGTAGGGGGGACATCGACTGACGGTGGGTAACTGGGGGTAGGGGGGACATCGACTGACGGTGGGTAACTGGGGGTAGGGGGGACATTGACTGACGTTGGGTAACTGGGGGTAGGGGGGACATCGACTGACGATGGGTAACTGGGGGTAGGGGGGACATCGACTGATGGTGGGTAACTGGGGGTAGGGGGGACATCGACTGACGGTGGGTAACTGGGGGTAGGGGGGACATCGACTGACGATGGGTAACTGGGGGTAGGGGGGACATCGACTGACGGTGGGTAACTGGGGGTAGGGGGGACATCGACTGACGGTGGGTAACTGGGGGTAGGGGGGACATCGACTGACGGTGGGTATCTGGGGGTAGGGGGGACATCGACTGACGATGGGTAACTGAGGGTAGGGGGGACATCGACTGACGGTGGGTAACTGGGGGTAGGGGGGACATCGACTGACGGTGGATAACTGGGGGTAGGGGGGACATCGACTGACGGTGGGTAACTGGGGGTAGGGGGGACATCGACTGACGGTGGGTATCTGGGGGTAGGGGGGACATCGACTGACGGTGGGTAACTGGGGGTAGGGGGGACATCGACTGACGGTGGGTAACTGGGGGGAGGGGAGACATCGACTGATGGCGGGTAACTGGGGGTAGGGGGGACATCGACTGACGGTGGGTAACTGGGGGGAGGGGGGACATCGACTGATGGTGGGTAACTGGGGGTAGGGGGGACATCGACTGACGATGGGTAACTGGGGGTAGGGGGGACATCGACTGACGGTGGGTAACTGGGGGTAGGGGGGACATCGACTGACGATGGGTAACTGGGGGTAGGGGGGACATCGACTGATGGCGGGTAACTGGGGGTAGGGGGGACATCGACTGACGATGGGTAACTGGGGGTAGGGGGGACATCGACTGACGGTGGGTAACTGGGGGTAGGGGGGACATCGACTGACGGTGGGTAACTGGGGGTAGGGGGGACATCGACTGATGGTGGGTAACTGGGGGTAGGGGGGACATCGACTGACGGTGGGTAACTGGGGGTAGGGGGGACATCGACTGACGGTGGGTAACTGGGGGTAGGGGGGACATCGACTGACGGTGGGTAACTGGGGGTAGGGGGGACATCGACTGACGATGGGTAACTGGGGGTAGGGGGGACATCGACTGACGATGGGTAACTGGGGATAGGGGGGACATCGACTGACGATGGGTAACTGGGGGTAGGGGGGACATCGACTGACGATGGGTAACTGGGGGTAGGGGGGACATCGACTGACGGTGGGTAACTGGGGGTAGGGGGGACATCGACTGACGATGGGTAACTGGGGGTAGGAGGGACATCGACTGATGGTGGGTAACTGGGGGTAGGGGGGACATTGACTGATGGTGGGTAACTGGGGGTAGGGGGGTCATCGACTGACGGTGGGTAACTGGGGGTAGGGGGGACATCGACTGACGATGGGTAACTGGGGGTAGGGGGGACATCGACTGACGATGGGTAACTGGGGGTAGGGGGGACATCGACTGACGGTGGGTAACTGGGGGTAGGGGGGTCATCGACTGACGGTGGGTAACTGGGGGTCGGGGGGACATCGACTGATGGCGGGTAACTGGGGGTAGGGGGGACATCGACTGACGGTGGGTAACTGGGGGTCGGGGGGACATTGACTGATGGCGGGTAACTGGGGGTAGGGGGGACATCGACTGACGGTGGGTAACTGGGGGTAGGGGGGACATCGACTGACGGTGGGTAACTGGGGGTAGGGGGGACATTGACTGATGGTGGGTAACTGGGGGTAGGGGGGTCATCGACTGATGGTGGGTAACTGGGGGTAGGGGGGACATCGACTGACGGTGGGTAACTGGGGGTAGGGGGGACATTGACTGATGGTGGGTAACTGGGGGTTGGGGGGACATCGACTGACGATGGGTAACTGGGGGTAGGGGGGACATCGACTGACGGTTGGTAACTGGGGGTAGGGGGGACATCGACTGACGGTGGGTAACTGGGGGTTGGGGGGACATCGACTGACGGTTGGTAACTGGGGGTTGGGGGGACATCTACTGACGGTTGGTAACTGGGGGTTGGGGGGGTTCTCTCTCTCCCTCTCTCTCCCCCTCACACAGTGTGGTTGATGTGATATTTGTTCCTCCCCAGGGGTCCCCCTGAAACCAATGCTCGCACACCCGACCAAAGGGATCGGAGAGGTGATGAAGAGGTTCGACCAGGCTGCTTTCACCTGTGAATATAAGTACGATGGGGAGAGAGCACAGGTAGGAACCGTGGCCCCTGACCCCGAACTCCCAACACCCAACTCCGCCCCAGGGAGGGATTTGAATCCTGTTCTGAGCCCTGCTGCTTGTTTCTCTCACAGATTCACATTCTGGAGACGGGAGACATTCACATCTACAGCCGAAACCAGGAGAACAACACCTCGAAATACCCCGACATCATCAGCAGGATCCCCAAGGTATAGCGTGCACAGAATCTCAAATATCACCACTTACAAACCATCGAGTAATGATGCAAGTTCAGGAGATCAGGTCTCCGTAATCTGGGGCAAACAACATGTGTTCGCGAGAGAGAGGGTACAGATCAGGTAACTCCTGTCAGAGAGAGAGAGGGTACAGATCAGGTAACTACTGTCAGAGAGAGAGGGTACAGATCAGGTAACTACTGTCAGAGAGAGAGGGTACAGATCAGGTAACTCCTGTCAGAGAGAGAGAGGGTACAGATCAGGTAACTACTGTCAGAGAGAGAGGGTACAGATCAGGTAACTCCTGTCAGAGAGAGAGAGAGAGAGAGGGTACAGATCAGGTAACTCCTGTCAGAGAGAGAGAGAGGGTACAGATCAGGTAACTACTGTCAGAGAGAGAGAGAGAGAGGGTACAGATCAGGTAACTCCTGTCAGAGAGAGAGGATACAGATCAGGTAACTCCTGTCAGAGAAAGAGAGAGGGTACAGATCAGGTAACTCCTGTCAGAGAGAGAGAGGGTACAGATCAGGTAACTCCTGTCAGAGAGAGAGAGGGTACAGATCAGGTAACTACTGTCAGAGAGAGAGGGTACAGATCAGGTAACTCCTGTCAGAGAGAGAGAGAGAGAGGGTACAGATCAGGTAACTACTGTCAGAGAGAGAGGGTACAGATCAGGTAACTCCTGTCAGAGAGAGAGAGAGAGAGAGAGAGAGGGTACAGATCAGGTAACTCCTGTCAGAGAGAGAGAGGGTACAGATCAGGTAACTACTGTCAGAGAGAGAGGGTACAGATCAGGTAACTACTGTCAGAGAGAGAGGGTACAGATCAGGTAACTCCTGTCAGAGAGAGAGAGAGGGTACAGATCAGGTAACTCCTGTCAGAGAGAGAGAGAGAGAGAGAGAGAGGGTACAGATCAGGTAACTACTGTCAGAGAGAGAGAGAGAGAGGGTACAGATCAGGTAACTCCTGTCAGAGAGAGAGGGTACAGATCAGGTAACTCCTGTCAGAGAGAGAGAGAGAGAGAGGGTACAGATCAGGTAACTCCTGTCAGAGAGAGAGAGGGTACAGATCAGGTAACTACTGTCAGAGAGAGAGAGGGTACAGATCAGGTAACTCCTGTCAGAGAGAGAGAGAGAGAGAGAGAGAGAGGGTACAGATCAGGTAGCTCCTGTCAGAGAGAGAGAGAGAGAGAGAGAGGGTACAGATCAGGTAGCTCCTGTCAGAGAGAGAGAGGGTACAGATCAGGTAACTCCTGTCAGAGAGAGAGAGAGAGAGAGGGTACAGATCAGGTAGCTCCTGTCAGAGAGAGAGAGGGTACAGATCAGGTAACTCCTGTCAGAGAGAGAGAGAGAGAGAGAGAGGGTACAGATCAGGTAACTCCTGTCAGAGAGAGAGAGAGAGGGTACAGATCAGGTAGCTCCTGTCAGAGAGAGAGAGAGAGAGGGTACAGATCAGGTAGCTCCTGTCAGAGAGAGAGAGAGAGAGAGAGAGGGTACAGATCAGGTAACTCCTGTCAGAGAGAGAGAGGGTACAGATCAGGTAACTACTGTCAGAGAGAGAGAGGGTACAGATCAGGTAACTCCTGTCAGAGAGAGAGAGAGAGAGAGAGAGAGAGAGAGGGTACAGATCAGGTAGCTCCTGTCAGAGAGAGAGAGAGAGAGAGAGAGGGTACAGATCAGGTAGCTCCTGTCAGAGAGAGAGAGGGTACAGATCAGGTAACTCCTGTCAGAGAGAGAGAGAGAGAGAGGGTACAGATCAGGTAGCTCCTGTCAGAGAGAGAGAGGGTACAGATCAGGTAACTCCTGTCAGAGAGAGAGAGAGAGAGAGAGAGAGGGTACAGATCAGGTAACTCCTGTCAGAGAGAGAGAGAGAGGGTACAGATCAGGTAGCTCCTGTCAGAGAGAGAGAGAGAGAGAGAGGGTACAGATCAGGTAGCTCCTGTCAGAGAGAGAGAGAGAGAGAGAGAGGGTACAGATCAGGTAGCTCCTGTCAGAGAGAGAGAGGGTACAGATCAGGTAACTACTGTCAGAGAGGGTACAGATCAGGTAACTCCTGTCAGAGAGAGAGAGGGTACAGATCAGGTAACTCCTGTCAGAGAGAGAGAGAGAGAGAGAGGGTACAGATCAGGTAACTCCTGTCAGAGAGAGAGAGAGAGGGTACAGATCAGGTAACTCCTGTCAGAGAGAGAGAGAGAGGGTACAGATCAGGTAACTCCTGTCAGAGAGAGAGAGAGAGGGTACAGATCAGTTAACTACTGTCAGAGGGGAGAGAGAGAGAGAGAGAGAGGGTACAGATCAGGTAACTCCTGTCAGAGAGAGAGAGGGAGAGAGGGTACAGATCAGGTAACTCCTGTCAGAGAGAGAGAGGGTACAGATCAGGTAACTCCTGTCAGAGAGAGAGGGTACAGATCAGGTAACTCCTGTCAGAGAGAGAGAGGGTACAGATCAGGTAACTCCTGTCAGAGAGAGAGAGGGTACAGATCAGGTAACTCCTGTCAGAGAGAGAGAGAGAGGGTATGGATCAGGTAACTCCTGTCAGAGAGAGAGAGAGAGGGTATGGATCAGGTAACTCCTGTCAGAGAGAGAGAGAGAGAGGGTACAGATCAGGTAACTCCTGTCAGAGAGAGAGAGAGAGAGAGAGAGAGGGTACAGATCAGGTAACTCCTGTCAGAGAGAGAGAGGGTACAGATCAGGTAACTCCTGTCAGAGAGAGAGGGTACAGATCAGGTAACTCCTGTCAGAGAGAGAGAGGGTACAGATCAGGTAACTCCTGTCAGAGAGAGAGAGAGAGGGTATGGATCAGGTAACTCCTGTCAGAGAGAGAGAGAGAGAGAGAGGGTACAGATCAGGTAACTCCTGTCAGAGAGAGAGAGAGAGAGGGTACAGATCAGGTAACTCCTGTCAGAGAGAGAGAGGGTACAGATCAGGTAACTACTGTCAGAGAGAGAGGGGACAGATCAGGTAACTACTGTCAGAGAGAGAGGGTACAGATCAGGTAACTCCTGTCAGAGAGAGAGAGAGGGTACAGATCAGGTAACTCCTGTCAGAGAGAGAGAGAGAGAGAGGGTACAGATCAGGTAACTACTGTCAGAGAGAGAGAGAGAGAGGGTACAGATCAGGTAACTCCTGTCAGAGAGAGAGGGTACAGATCAGGTAACTCCTGTCAGAGAGAGAGAGGGTACAGATCAGGTAACTCCTGTCAGAGAGAGAGAGAGAGAGAGAGGGTACAGATCAGGTAACTCCTGTCAGAGAGAGAGAGGGTACAGATCAGGTAACTACTGTCAGAGAGAGAGAGGGTACAGATCAGGTAACTCCTGTCAGAGAGAGAGAGAGAGAGAGAGAGAGAGGGTACAGATCAGGTAGCTCCTGTCAGAGAGAGAGAGGGTACAGATCAGGTAACTCCTGTCAGAGAGAGAGAGAGAGAGAGAGAGGGTACAGATCAGGTAGCTCCTGTCAGAGAGAGAGAGGGTACAGATCAGGTAACTCCTGTCAGAGAGAGAGAGAGAGAGGGTACAGATCAGGTAGCTCCTGTCAGAGAGAGAGAGGGTACAGATCAGGTAACTCCTGTCAGAGAGAGAGAGAGAGAGAGAGAGAGGGTACAGATCAGGTAACTCCTGTCAGAGAGAGAGAGAGAGGGTACAGATCAGGTAGCTCCTGTCAGAGAGAGAGGGTACAGATCAGGTAGCTCCTGTCAGAGAGAGAGAGAGAGAGAGAGAGGGTACAGATCAGGTAGCTCCTGTCAGAGAGAGAGAGGGTACAGATCAGGTAACTCCTGTCAGAGAGAGAGAGAGAGAGGGTACAGATCAGGTAACTCCTGTCAGAGAGAGAGAGAGAGGGTACAGATCAGGTAACTCCTGTCAGAGAGAGAGAGAGAGGGTACAGATCAGGTAACTCCTGTCAGAGAGAGAGAGAGAGGGTACAGATCAGTTAACTACTGTCAGAGGGGAGAGAGAGAGAGAGAGAGAGGGTACAGATCAGGTAACTCCTGTCAGAGAGAGAGAGGGAGAGAGGGTACAGATCAGGTAACTCCTGTCAGAGAGAGAGAGGGTACAGATCAGGTAACTCCTGTCAGAGAGAGAGGGTACAGATCAGGTAACTCCTGTCAGAGAGAGAGAGGGTACAGATCAGGTAACTCCTGTCAGAGAGAGAGAGGGTACAGATCAGGTAACTCCTGTCAGAGAGAGAGAGAGAGGGTATGGATCAGGTAACTCCTGTCAGAGAGAGAGAGAGAGAGAGAGGGTACAGATCAGGTAACTCCTGTCAGAGAGAGAGAGAGAGAGAGAGAGAGGGTACAGATCAGGTAACTCCTGTCAGAGAGAGAGAGAGGGTACAGATCAGGTAACTCCTGTCAGAGAGAGAGAGAGAGAGGGTACAGATCAGGTAACTCCTGTCAGAGAGAGAGGGTACAGATCAGGTAACTCCTGTCAGAGAGAGAGAGGGTACAGATCAGGTAACTCCTGTCAGAGAGAGAGAGAGGGTACAAATCAGGTAACTCCTGTCAGAGAGAGAGAGAGGGTACAGATCAGGTAACTCCTGTCAGAGAGAGAGAGAGGGTACAGATCAGGTAACTCCTGTCAGAGAGAGAGAGAGAGAGAGGGTACAGATCAGGTAACTCCTGTCAGAGAGAGAGAGGGTACAGATCAGGTAACTACTGTCAGAGAGAGAGGGTACAGATCAGGTAGCTCCTGTCAGAGAGAGAGAGAGAGAGTACAGATCAGGTAACTCCTGTCAGAGAGAGAGAGGGTACAGATCAGGTAACTCCTGTCAGAGAGAGAGAGAGAGAGGGTACAGATCAGGTAGCTCCTGTCAGAGAGAGAGAGGGTACAGATCAGGTAACTCCTGTCAGAGAGAGAGAGAGAGAGGGTACAGATCAGGTAGCTCCTGTCAGAGAGAGAGAGAGAGAGAGAGAGAGGGTACAGATCAGGTAGCTCCTGTCAGAGAGAGAGAGAGGGTACAGATCAGGTAACTACTGTCAGAGAGGGTACAGATCAGGTAACTCCTGTCAGAGAGAGAGAGGGTACAGATCAGGTAACTCCTGTCAGAGAGAGAGAGAGAGGGTACAGATCAGGTAACTCCTGTCAGAGAGAGAGAGAGAGGGTACAGATCAGGTAACTCCTGTCAGAGAGAGAGAGAGAGGGTACAGATCAGGTAACTCCTGTCAGAGAGAGAGAGAGAGAGAGAGAGAGGGTGCAGATCAGGTAACTCCTGTCAGAGAGAGAGAGAGAGGGTACAGATCAGTTAACTACTGTCAGAGGGGGAGAGAGAGAGAGAGAGAGAGAGGGTACAGATCAGGTAACTCCTGTCAAAGAGAGAGAGGGAGAGAGGGTACAGATCAGGTAACTCCTGTCAGAGAGAGAGAGGGTACAGATCAGGTAACTCCTGTCAGAGAGAGAGGGTACAGATCAGGTAACTCCTGTCAGAGAGAGAGAGGGTACAGATCAGGTAACTCCTGTCAGAGAGAGAGAGGGTACAAATCAGGTAACTCCTGTCAGAGAGAGAGAGAGAGGGTATGGATCAGGTAACTCCTGTCAGAGAGAGAGAGAGGGTACAGATCAGGTAACTCCTGTCAGAGAGAGAGAGAGAGGGTATGGATCAGGTAACTCCTGTCAGAGAGAGAGAGGGTACAGATCAGGTAACTCCTGTCAGAGAGAGAGAGAGAGAGAGAGAGGGTACAGATCAGGTAACTCCTGTCAGAGAGAGAGAGGGTACAGATCAGGTAACTCCTGTCAGAGAGAGAGAGGGTACAGATCAGGTAACTCCTGTCAGAGAGAGAGAGAGAGAGGGTACAGATCAGGTAACTCCTGTCAGAGAGAGAGGGTACAGATCAGGTAACTCCTGTCAGAGAGAGAGAGGGTACAGATCAGGTAACTCCTGTCAGAGAGAGAGAGAGAGAGGGTACAGATCAGGTAACTCCTGTCAGAGAGAGAGAGAGGGTACAGATCAGGTAACTCCTGTCAGAGAGAGAGAGAGGGTACAGATCAGGTAACTCCTGTCAGAGAGAGAGAGAGAGGGTATGGATCAGGTAACTCCTGTCAGAGAGAGAGAGAGAGAGAGAGGGTACAGATCAGGTAACTCCTGTCAGAGAGAGAGAGGGTACAGATCAGGTAACTACTGTCAGAGAGAGAGAGAGAGAGAGAGGGTACAGATCAGGTAACTCCTGTCAGAGAGAGGGAGGGTACAGATCAGGTAACTCCTGTCAGAGAGAGAGAGAGAGAGAGAGAGGGTACAGATCAGGTAACTCCTGCCAGAGAGAGAGAGAGGGTACAGATCAGGTAACTACTGTCAGAGAGAGAGAGAGGGTACAGATCAGGTAACTCCTGTCAGAGAGAGAGAGAGAGGGTACAGATCAGGTAACTCCTGTCAGAGAGAGAGGGTACAGATCAGGTAACTCCTGTCAGAGAGAGAGAGAGAGAGAGAGGGTACAGATCAAGTAACGACTGTCAGAGAGAGAGAGAGGGTACAGATCAGGTGACTCCTGTCAGAGAGAGAGAGAGAGAGAGGGTACAAATCAGGTAACGACTGTCAGAGAGAGAGAGAGGGTACAGATCAGGTGACTCCTGTCAGAGAGAGAGAGAGAGAGGGTACAGATCAGGTAACTCCTGTCAGAGAGAGAGAGGGTACAGATCAGGTAACTCCTGTCAGAGAGAGAGAGAGAGAGAGAGTACAGATCAGGTAACTCCTGTCAGAGAGAGAGAGAGAGGGTACAGATCAGTTAACTCCTGTCAGAGAGAGAGAGAGGGTACAGATCAGGTAACTCCTGTCAGAGAGAGAGAGAGAGGGTACAGATCAGGTAACTCCTGTCAGAGAGAGAGAGGGTACAGATCAGGTAACTCCTGTCAGAGAGAGAGAGGGTACAGATCAGGTAACTCCTGTCAGAGGGAGAGAGGGCACAGATCAGGTAACTCCTGTCAGAGAGAGAGAGGGTACAAATCAGGTAACTCCTGTCCGAGAGAGAGAGGGTACAGATCAGGTAACTCCTGTCAGAGAGGGTACAGATCAGGTAACTCCTGTCAGAGAGAGAGAGAGAGAGAGGGTACAGATCAGGTAACTCCTGTCAGAGAGAGAGGGTACAGATCAGGTAACTCCTGTCAGAGAGAGAGAGAGAGAGAGGGTACAGATCAGGTAACTCCTGTCAGAGAGAGAGGGTACAGATCAGGTAACTCCTGTCAGAGAGAGAGAGAGAGAGAGAGAGAGAGGGTACAGATCAGGTAACTCCTGTCACAGAGAGAGGGTACAGATCAGGTAACTACTGTCAGAGAGAGAGAGAGAGAGAGAGAGAGAGTACAGATCAGGTAACTCCTGTCAGAGAGAGAGAGAGAGAGAGAGAGAGAGAGTACAGATCAGGTAACTCCTGTCAGAGAGAGAGGGTACAGATCAGGTAACTCCTGTCAGAGAGAGAGAGAGAGAGAGTACAGATCAGGTAACTCCTGTCACAGAGAGAGGGTACAAATCAGGTAACTCCTGTCACAGAGAGAGAGTACAGATCAGGTAACTCCTGTCAGAGAGAGAGAGAGTGAGAGAGAGTACAGAGCAGGTAACTCCTGTCAGAGAGAGAGAGAGAGAGAGAGTGCAGATCGGGTAACTCCTGTCAGAGAGAGAGAGGGTACAGATCAGGTAACTCCTGTCAGAGAGAGAGCGAGAGAGAGAGAGCGAGAGAGAGAGAGCGAGAGAGAGAGAGCGAGAGAGAGAGAGCGAGAGAGAGAGAGCGAGAGAGAGAGAGCGAGAGAGAGAGAGCGAGAGAGAGAGAGCGAGAGAGAGAGAGCGAGAGAGAGAGAGCGAGAGAGAGAGAGCGAGAGAGAGAGAGCGAGAGAGAGAGAGCGAGAGAGAGAGAGCGAGAGAGAGAGAGCGAGAGAGAGAGAGCGAGAGAGAGAGAGCGAGAGAGAGAGAGCGAGAGAGAGAGAGCGAGAGAGAGAGAGCGAGAGAGAGAGAGCGAGAGAGAGAGAGCGAGAGAGAGAGAGCGAGAGAGAGAGAGCGAGAGAGAGAGAGCGAGAGAGAGAGAGCGAGAGAGAGAGAGCGAGAGAGAGAGAGCGAGAGAGAGAGAGCGAGAGAGAGAGAGCGAGAGAGAGAGAGCGAGAGAGAGAGAGCGAGAGAGAGAGAGCGAGAGAGAGCGAGAGAGAGAGAGCGAGAGAGAGAGAGAGAGAGAGAGAGTGAGTACAGATCGGGGAACTCCTGTCAGAGAGAGAGAGAGGGTGTGCAGATCGGGGAACTCCTGTCAGAGAGAGAGAGAGATGGGGTACAGATCAGGTAACTACTATCAGAGAGAGGGTACAGATCAGGTAACTGCTGTCAGAGAGAGAGAGAGGGTACAGATCAGGTAACTCCTGTCAGAGAGAGAGGGTACAGATCAGGTAACTCCTGTCAGAGAGAGAGAGAGAGGGTACAGATCAGGTAACTCCTGTCAGAGAGAGATAGAGAGAGAGGGTACAGATCAGGTAACTCCTGTCACAGAGAGAGGGTACAAATCAGGTAACTCCTGTCACAGAGAGAGGGTACAAATCAGGTAACTACTGTCAGAGAGAGAGAGAGTACAGATCAGGTAACTCCTGTCAGAGAGAGATAGAGAGAGAGAGAGGGTACAGATCAGGTAACTCCTGTCACAGAGAGAGGGTACAAATCAGGTAACTCCTGTCACAGAGAGAGGGTACAAATCAGGTAACTACTGTCAGAGAGAGAGAGAGAGAGAGAGAGTACAGATCAGGTAACTCCTGTCAGAGAGAGAGAGAGGGTACAGATCAGGTAACTCCTGTCAGAGAGAGATAGAGAGAGAGAGAGGGTACAGATCAGGTAACTCCTGTCACAGAGAGAGGGTACAAATCAGGTAACTCCTGTCACAGAGAGAGGGTACAAATCAGGTAACTACTGTCAGAGAGAGAGAGAGAGAGAGAGAGAGTACAGATCAGGTAACTCCTGTCAGAGAGAGAGAGAGAGAGAGTACAGAGCAGGTAACTCCTGTCAGAGAGAGAGAGAGAGAGAGAGAGAGAGTGAGTACAGATCGGGTAACTCCTGTCAGAGAGAGAGAGAGAGGGTGTGCAGATCAGGTAACCCCTGTCAGAGAGAGAGAGAGATGGGGTACAGATCAGGTAACGACTGTCAGAGAGAGGGTACAGATCAGGTAACTACTGTCAGAGAGAGGGTACAGATCAGGTAACTGCTGTCAGAGAGAGAGAGGGTACAGATCAGGTAACTACTGTCAGAGAGAGGGTACAGATCAGGTAACTCCTGTCAGAGAGAGATAGAGAGAGAGAGAGGGTACAGATCAGGTAACTCCTGTCACAGAGAGAGGGTACAAATCAGGTAACTCCTGTCACAGAGAGAGGGTACAAATCAGGTAACTACTGTCAGAGAGAGAGAGAGAGAGAGAGAGAGTACAGATCAGGTAACTCCTGTCAGAGAGAGAGAGAGAGAGAGTACAGATCAGGTAACTCCTGTCAGAGAGAGAGAGAGAGAGTACAGATCAGGTAACTCCTGTCAGAGAGAGAGAGAGAGAGAGAGAGAGAGTACAGAGCAGGTAACTCCTGTCAGAGAGAGAGAGAGAGAGAGAGAGAGAGTGAGTACAGATCGGGTAACTCCTGTCAGAGAGAGAGAGAGAGGGTGTGCAGATCAGGTAACCCCTGTCAGAGAGAGAGAGAGATGGGGTACAGATCAGGTAACGACTGTCAGAGAGAGGGTACAGATCAGGTAACTACTGTCAGAGAGAGGGTACAGATCAGGTAACTGCTGTCAGAGAGAGAGAGGGTACAGATCAGGTAACTACTGTCAGAGAGAGGGTACAGATCAGGTAACTCCTGTCAGAGAGAGAGAGAGAAAGTTTACAGATCAGGTAACTACTGTCAAAGGGAGAGAGGGTGAGAGAACAGATCACGTAACTCCTGTCAGAGAGAGGGAGGGTACAGATCAGGTAACTACTGTCAGACAGAGAGAGAGAGCCCGAGAGAGAGTACAGATCGGGTAACTGCTGTCGGACAGAGAGACAGAGAGAGAGAGAGCCCGAGAGAGAGTACAGATCAGGTAACTGCTGTCGGACAGAGAGAGAGAGGGTACAGATCAGGTAACTACTGTCAGAGAGAGGGTACAGATCAGGTAACTCCTGTCAGAGAGAGAGAGAGAGAGAGAGAGAGAGCGTGCGCAGATCAGGTAACTGCTGTCAGACAGAGAGAGAGCGCGAGAGAGAGTACAGATCAGGTAACCCCTGTCAGAGACAGAGATTTTCAGGTTGGCAAGATGTCAGGAGTGGAGTGCCACAGGGATCAGTGCTTGGGCCTCAATTATTCACAATCGATATCAATGACTTGGATGAAGGGACTGAATGTACGGTTGCTAAATTTGCTGATGACACAAAGGTAGGTCAGAAAGTAAGTTGTGAAGAGGATATCGATAGGTTAAGTGAGTGGGCAAAAATTTGGCAGGTGATGTATAATGTGGGAAAATGTGAACTTGTCCACTTTGGCAGGAGGAATAGAAAAGCAGAGAGAGATTGCAGAACTCTGAGGTACAGAGGGATCTGGGTGTCCTCGTACATGAATCTCAAAAAGTTAGTATGCAGGTACAGCAAGTGATTGGGAAGGCAAATGGAATGTTGTCATTCATTGCAAGGGGAATGGAATATAAAAGTAGAGATGTTTTTCTCCAGTTGTACAGGGCATTGGTGAGACCACATCTCGAATACTGTGTGCAGTTTTGGTCTCCTTATTTAAGAAAGGACATAATTGCTTTGGAGGCGGTTCAGAGATGGTTCACTCGATTGATTCCCGGGATGAGGGGGTTATCTTATGAGGAAAGATTGGACAAGTTGGGCCTGGATACACTGGAGTTTAGAAGAATGAGAGGTGATTTTATTGAAACATATAAGATCCTGAGGGGACGAGACGGGATAGATGCTGAGAGCATGTTTCCCCTTGTGGGAGAGACGAGAACTGGGGGCCACAGTTTAAAAATAAGGGGTCTCCCATTTAAGACGGAGATGAGGAGAAGTTTTTTCTCTGAGGGTCGTGAGTCTGTGGAACTCCCTTCCCCAGAGAGCGGTGGAGGCAGGGGCATTGAATATTTTTAAGGCTGAGTTAGATAGATTCCTGATTAACAAGGGAGTCAAAGGTGATAGTAGGGAACAGGAAAGTAGGGTTGAGGACACAATCAGATCAGCCATGATCTTATCAAATGGCAGAGCAGGCTCGAGGGGGCAAATGGCCGACTCCTGCTCTTAATTCATCTGTTAGTATCAGGTAACTACTGTAAGAAAGAGAGGGTACAGATCAGGTAACGACTGTCAGAAAGAGAGGGTACAGATCAGGTAACTACTGTCAGAAAGAGAGGGGACAGATCAGGTAACTCCTGTCCGAGAGAGAGGATACAGATCAGGTAACTACTGTCAGAAAGAGAGGGTACAGATCAGGTAACTACTGTAAGAAAGAGTGAGTGCAGATCAGGTAACCACTGTAAGAAAGAGAGGGTACAGATCAGGTAACTCCTGTCAGAAAGAGAGAGTACAGATCAGGTAACTACTGTCAGAGCGAGAGGGTACAAATCAGCTAACTCCTGTCAGAAAGAGAGGGTACAGATCAGGTAACTACTGTCAGAGAGAGAGAGGGTACAGATCAGGTAACTACTGTCAGAAAGAGAGGGTACAGATCAGGTAACTCCTGTCAGAAAGAGAGGGTACAGATCAGGTAACTACTGTCAGAAAGAGAGAGTACAGATCAGGTAACTACTGTCAGAGCGAGAGGGTACAAATCAGCTAACTCCTGTCAGAAAGAGAGGGTACAGATCAGGTAACTACTGTCAGAGAGAGAGAGGGTACAGATCAGGTAACTCCTGTCAGAAAGAGAGGGTACAGATCAGGTAACTACTGTCAGAAAGAGAGAGTACAGATCAGGTAACTCCTGTCAGAAAGAGAGGGTACAGATCAGGTAACTACTGTAAGAAAGAGAGGGTACAGATCAGGTAACTACTGTCAGAAAGAGAGAGTACAGATCAGGTAACTACTGTCAGAAAGAGAGAGTACAGATCAGGTAACTCCTGTCAGAAAGAGAGGGTACAGATCAGGTAACTACTGTCAGAAAGAGAGGGTACAGATCAGGTAACTACTGTAAGAAAGAGAGAGTACAGATCAGGTAACTCCTGTCAGAAAGAGAAGGTACAGATCAGGTAACTCCTGTCAGAAAGAGAGGGTACAGATCGGGTAACTACTGTCAGAAAGAGAGGGTACAGATCAGGTAACGACTGTAAGAAAGAGAGAGTACAGATCAGGTAACTACTGTCAGAAAGAGAGGGTACAGATCAGGTAACTCCTGTCAGAAAGAGAGAGTACAGATCAGGTAACTACTGTAAGAAAGAGAGGGTACAGATCGGGTAACTACTGTCAGAAAGAGAGGGTACAGATCAGGTAACTACTGTAAGAAAGAGAGAGGGTACAGATCAGGTAACTACTGTAAGAAAGAGAAGGTACAGATCAGGTAACTCCTGTCAGAAAGAGAGAGTACAGATCAGGTAACTCCTGTCAGAAAGAGAGAGTACAGATCAGGTAACTACTGTCAGAAAGAGAGAGTACAGATCAGGTAACTCCTGTCAGAAAGAGAGGGTACAGATCAGGTAACTACTGTCAGAAAGAGAGGGTACAGATCAGGTAACTACTGTAAGAAAGAGAGAGTACAGATCAGGTAACCACTGTAAGAAAGAGAGAGTACAGATCAGGTAACCACTGTAAGAAAGGGAAGGTACAGATCTGGTAACGACTGTAAGAAAGAGAGGGTACAGATCAGGTAACTACTGTCAGAAAGAGAGGGTACAGATCAGGTAACTACTGTCAGAAAGAGAGAGTACAGATCAGGTAACTACTGTCAGAGCGAGAGGGTACAAATCAGCTAACTCCTGTCAGAAAGAGAGGGTACAGATCAGGTAACTACTGTCAGAGAGAGAGAGGGTACAGATCAGGTAACTCCTGTCAGAAAGAGAGGGTACAGATCAGGTAACTACTGTCAGAAAGAGAGAGTACAGATCAGGTAACTCCTGTCAGAAAGAGAGGGTACAGATCAGGTAACTACTGTAAGAAAGAGAGGGTACAGATCAGGTAACTACTGTCAGAAAGAGAGAGTACAGATCAGGTAACTACTGTCAGAAAGAGAGAGTACAGATCAGGTAACTCCTGTCAGAAAGAGAGGGTACAGATCAGGTAACTACTGTCAGAAAGAGAGGGTACAGATCAGGTAACTACTGTAAGAAAGAGAGAGTACAGATCAGGTAACTCCTGTCAGAAAGAGAAGGTACAGATCAGGTAACTCCTGTCAGAAAGAGAGGGTACAGATCGGGTAACTACTGTCAGAAAGAGAGGGTACAGATCAGGTAACTACTGTCAGAAAGAGAGAGTACAGATCAGGTAACGACTGTAAGAAAGAGACGGTACAGATCAGGTAACTACTGTAAGAAAGTGAGGGTACAGATCAGGTAACTACTGTCAGAAAGAGAGGGTACAGATCAGGTAACTACTGTAAGAAAGAGAGGGTACAGATCAGGTAACCACTGTAAGAAAGAGAGGGTACAGATCAGGTAACTACTGTCAGAAAGAGAGGGTACAGATCAGGTAACTACTGTCAGAAAGAGAGGGTACAGATCAGGTAACTACTGTCAGAAAGAGAGAGTACAGATCAGGTAACGACTGTAAGAAAGAGAGGGTACAGATCAGGTAACTACTGTAAGAAAGAGAGGGTACAGATCAAGTAACTACTGTCAGAGAGAGAGGGTACAGATCAGGTAACTACTGTAAGAAAGAGAGGGTACAGATCAAGTAACTACTGTCAGAGAGAGAGGGTACAGATCAGGTAACTACTGTAAGAAAGAGAGGGTACAGATCAGGTAACTACTGTCAGAAAGAGAGAGTACAGATCAGCTAACTACTGTCAGAGAGAGAGAGAGGGTACAGATCAGGTAACTCCTGTCAGAGAGAGAGAGAGAGAGGGTACAGATCAGGTAACTACTGTCAGAGAGAGAGGGTACAGATCAGGTAACTACTGTCAGAAAGAGAGGGTACAGATCAGGTAACTACTGTCAGAGAGAGAGAGTACAGATCAGGTAACTACTGTAAGAAAGAGAGGGTACAGATCAGGTAACGACTGTCAGAAAGAGAGGGTGCAGATCAGGTAACTACTGTAAGAAAGAGAGGGTACAGATCAGGTAACTACCGTAAGAAAGAGAGGGAACAAATCAGGTAACTACTGTAAGAAAGAGAGGGTACAGATAAGGTAACTACTGTCAGAAAGAGAGGGTACAGATCAGGTAACTACTGTCAGAAAGAGAGAGTACAGATCAGGTAACGACTGTAAGAAAGAGACGGTACAGATCAGGTAACTACTGTAAGAAAGAGAGGGTACAGATCAGGTAACCACTGTAAGAAAGAGAGGGTACAGATCAGGTAACTACTGTAAGAAAGAGAGGGTACAGATCAAGTAACTACTGTCAGAGAGAGAGGGTACAGATCAGGTAACTACTGTCAGAAAGAGAGGGTACAGATCAGGTAACTACTGTCAGAGAGAGAGGGTACAGATCAGGTAACTACTGTCAGAAAGAGAGGGTACAGATCAGGTAACTACTGTCAGAGAGAGAGGGTACAGATCAGGTAACCACTGTAAGAAAGAGAGGGTACAGATCAGGTAACTCCTGTCAGAGAGAGAGAGAGAGAGAGAGAGAGAGAGGGTACAGATCAGGTAACTACTGTAAGAAAGAGAGGGTACAGATCAGGTAACTACTGTCAGAAAGAGAGAGTACAGATCAGCTAACTACTGTCAGAGAGAGAGAGAGGGTACAGATCAGGTAACTCCTGTCAGAGAGAGAGAGAGAGAGAGAGAGAGGGTACAGATCAGGTAACTACTGTCAGAGAGAGAGGGTACAGATCAGGTAACTACTGTCAGAAAGAGAGGGTACAGATCAGGTAACTACTGTCAGAGAGAGAGGGTACAGATCAGGTAACGACTGTCAGAAAGAGAGGGTGCAGATCAGGTAACTACTGTAAGAAAGAGAGGGTACAGATCAGGTAACTACCGTAAGAAAGAAAGGGTACAGATCAGGTAACTACTGTCAGAAAGAGAGGGTACAGATCAGGTAACTACTGTAAGAAAGAGAGGGTACAGATCAGGTAACTACCGTAAGAAAGAGAGGGTACAGATCAGGTAACTCCTGTCAGAGAGAGAGGGTACAGATCAGGTAACTCCTGTCAGAAAGAGAGAGTACAGATCAGGTAACTACTGTAAGAAAGAGAGGGTACAGATCAGGTAACCACTGTAAGAAAGAGAGGGTACAGATCAGGTAACTACTGTAAGAAAGAGAGGGTACAGATCAGGTAACTACTGTCAGAAAGAGAGGGTACAGATCAGGTAACTACTGTAAGAAAGAGAGGGTACAGATCAGGTAACTACTGTAAGAAAGAGAGGGTACAGATCAGGTAACTACTGTCAGAAAGAGATGGTACAGATCAGGTAACTACCGTAAGAAAGAGAGGGTACAGATCAGGTAACTACTGTCAGAGAGAGAGGGTACAGATCAGGTAACTACTGTCAGAAAGAGAGGGTACAGATCAGGTAACTACTGTCAGAAAGAGAGGGTACAGATCAGGTAACCACTGTAAGAAAGAGAGGGTACAGATCAGGTAACCACTGTAAGAAAGAGAGGGTACAGATCAGGTAACTACTGTAAGAAAGAGAGGGTACAGATCAGGTAACCACTGTAAGAAAGAGAGGGTACAGATCAGGTAACTACTGTCAGAGAGAGAGAGGGTACAGATCAGGTAACTACTGTCAGAAAGAGAGGGTACAGATCAGGTAACTACCGTAAGAAAGAGAGGGTACAGATCAGGTAACTACTGTCAGAAAGAGAGGGTACAGATCAGGTAACTACTGTAAGAAAGAGAGGGTACAGATCAGGTAACTACTGTCAGAGAGAGAGAGAGGGTACAGATCAGGTAACTCCTGTCAGAAAGAGAGGGTACAGATCAGGTAACTACTGTCAGAAAGAGAGGGTACAGATCAGGTAACTACTGTAAGAAAGAGAGAGTACAGATCAGGTAACTCCTGTCAGAAAGAGAAGGTACAGATCAGGTAACTCCTGTCAGAAAGAGAGGGTACAGATCGGGTAACTACTGTCAGAAAGAGAGGGTACAGATCAGGTAACGACTGTAAGAAAGAGAGAGTACAGATCAGGTAACTACTGTCAGAAAGAGAGAGTACAGATCAGGTAACTCCTGTCAGAAAGAGAGAGGATACAGATCAGGTAACTACTGTCAGAAAGAGAGGGTACAGATCAGGTAACTACTGTAAGAAAGAGAGAGGGTACAGATCAGGTAACTACTGTAAGAAAGAGAAGGTACAGATCAGGTAACTCCTGTCAGAAAGAGAGAGTACAGATCAGGTAACTACTGTCAGAAAGAGAGAGTACAGATCAGGTAACTACTGTCAGAAAGAGAGAGTACAGATCAGGTAACTCCTGTCAGAAAGAGAGGGTACAGATCAGGTAACTACTGTCAGAAAGAGAGGGTACAGATCAGGTAACTACTGTAAGAAAGAGAGAGTACAGATCAGGTAACCACTGTAAGAAAGAGAGAGTACAGATCAGGTAACCACTGTAAGAAAGGGAAGGTACAGATCTGGTAACGACTGTAAGAAAGAGAGGGTACAGATCAGGTAACTACTGTCAGAAAGAGAGGGTACAGATCAGGTAACTACTGTCAGAAAGAGAGAGTACAGATCAGGTAACTACTGTCAGAGCGAGAGGGTACAAATCAGCTAACTCCTGTCAGAAAGAGAGGGTACAGATCAGGTAACTACTGTCAGAGAGAGAGAGGGTACAGATCAGGTAACTCCTGTCAGAAAGAGAGGGTACAGATCAGGTAACTACTGTCAGAAAGAGAGAGTACAGATCAGGTAACTCCTGTCAGAAAGAGAGGGTACAGATCAGGTAACTACTGTAAGAAAGAGAGGGTACAGATCAGGTAACTACTGTCAGAAAGAGAGAGTACAGATCAGGTATCTACTGTCAGAAAGAGAGAGTACAGATCAGGTAACTCCTGTCAGAAAGAGAGGGTACAGATCAGGTAACTACTGTCAGAAAGAGAGGGTACAGATCAGGTAACTACTGTAAGAAAGAGAGAGTACAGATCAGGTAACTCCTGTCAGAAAGAGAAGGTACAGATCAGGTAACTCCTGTCAGAAAGAGAGGGTACAGATCGGGTAACTACTGTCAGAAAGAGAGGGTACAGATCAGGTAACGACTGTCAGAAAGAGAGGGTACAGATCAGGTAACTACTGTCAGAAAGAGAGAGTACAGATCAGGTAACGACTGTAAGAAAGAGACGGTACAGATCAGGTAACTACTGTAAGAAAGAGAGGGTACAGATCAGGTAACTACTGTCAGAAAGAGAGGGTACAGATCAGGTAACTACTGTAAGAAAGAGAGGGTACAGATCAGGTAACCACTGTAAGAAAGAGAGGGTACAGATCAGGTAACTACTGTCAGAAAGAGAGGGTACAGATCAGGTAACTACCGTAAGAAAGAGAGGGAACAAATCAGGTAACTACTGTAAGAAAGAGAGGGTACAGATAAGGTAACTACTGTCAGAAAGAAAGGGTACAGATCAGGTAACTACTGTCAGAAAGAGAGAGTACAGATCAGGTAACGACTGTAAGAAAGAGACGGTACAGATCAGGTAACTACTGTAAGAAAGAGAGGGTACAGATCAGGTAACCACTGTAAGAAAGAGAGGGTACAGATCAGGTAACTACTGTAAGAAAGAGAGGGTACAGATCAAGTAACTACTGTCAGAGAGAGAGGGTACAGATCAGGTAACTACTGTCAGAAAGAGAGGGTACAGATCAGGTAACTACTGTCAGAGAGAGAGGGTACAGATCAGGTAACTACTGTCAGAAAGAGAGGGTACAGATCAGGTAACTACTGTCAGAAAGAGAGAGTACAGATCAGGTAACTACCGTAAGAAAGAGAGGGTACAGATCAGGTAACTACTGTCAGAGAGAGAGGGTACAGATCAGGTAACCACTGTAAGAAAGAGAGGGTACAGATCAGGTAACTCCTGTCAGAGAGAGAGAGAGAGAGAGAGAGGGTACAGATCAGGTAACTACTGTCAGAAAGAGAGAGTACAGATCAGCTAACTACTGTCAGAGAGAGAGGGTACAGATCAGGTAACTACTGTCAGAGAGAGAGAGTACAGATCAGCTAACTACTGTCAGAGAGAGAGAGAGGGTACAGATCAGGTAACTACTGTCAGAGAGAGAGGGTACAGATCAGGTAACTCCTGTCAGAAAGAGAGGGTACAGATCAGGTAACTACTGTCAGAAAGAGAGGGTACAGATCAGGTAACTACTGTAAGAAAGAGAGGGTACAGATCAGGTAACTACCGTAAGAAAGAGAGGGTACAGATCAGGTAACTACTGTCAGAAAGAGAGGGTACAGATCAGGTAACTCCTGTCAGAGAGAGAGAGAGAGAGAGGGTACAGATCAGGTAACTACTGTCAGAAAGAGGGAGAGAGAGAGGGTACAGATCAGGTAACCACTGTAAGAAAGAGAGGGTACAGATCAGGTAACCACTGTAAGAAAGAGAGGGTACAGATCAGGTAACTACTGTAAGAAAGAGAGAGAGAGGGTACAGATCAGGTAACTCCTGTCAGAGAGAGAGAGAGAGAGAGGGTACAGATCAGGTAACTACTGTCAGAGAGAGAGAGAGAGAGAGGGTACAGATCAGGTAACCACTGTAAGAAAGAGAGGGTACAGATCAGGTAACCACTGTAAGAAAGAGAGGGTACAGATCAGGTAACCACTGTAAGAAAGAGAGGGTACAGATCAGGTAACCACTGTAAGAAAGAGAGGGTACAGATCAGGTAACTACTGTCAGAAAGAGAGGGTACAGATCAGGTAACTACTGTAAGAAAGAGAGGGTACAGATCAGGTAACTACCGTAAGAAAGAGAGGGTACAGATCAGGTAACTCCTGTCAGAGAGAGAGGGTACAGATCAGGTAACTCATGTCAGAAAGAGAGAGTACAGATCAGGTAACTACTGTAAGAAAGAGAGGGTACAGATCAGGTAACTAACGTAAGAAAGAGAGGGTACAGATCAGGTAACTACTGTCAGAAAGAGAGGGTACAGATCAGGTAACTACTGTAAGAAAGAGAGGGTACAGATCAGGTAACTACTGTAAGAAAGAGGGGGTACAGATCAGGTAACCACTGTAAGAAAGAGAGGGTACAGATCAGGTAACTACTGTCAGAAAGAGAGGGTACAGATCAGGTAACTACCGTAAGAAAGAGAGGGTACAGATCAGGTAACTACTGTCAGAAAGAGAGGGTACAGATCAGGTAACCACTGTAAGAAAGAGAGGGTACAGATCAGGTAACTACTGTAAGAAAGAGAGGGTACAGATCAGGTAACCACTGTAAGAAAGAGAGGGTACAGATCAGGTAACTACTGTCAGAAAGAGAGGGTACAGATCAGGTAACTCCTGTCAGAAAGAGAGAGAGAGAGAGAGAGTACAGATCAGGTAACTCCTGTCAGAAAGAGAGAGAGAGAGAGAGAGAGGGTACAGATCAGGTAACTCCTGTCAGAAAGAGAGAGAGAGAGAGAGAGGGTACAGATCAGGTAACTACTGTCAGAAAGAGAGAGAGGGTACAGATCAGGTAACTCCTGTCAGAAAGAGAGAGAGAGAGAGAGAGGGTACAGATCAGGTAACTCCTGTCAGAAAGAGAGAGAGAGAGAGAGGGTACAGATCAGGTAACTCCTGTCAGAGAGAGAGAGAGGGTACAGATCAGGTAACTACTGTCAGAAAGAGAGAGAGAGAGAGAGAGGGTACAGATCAGGTAACTCCTGTCAGAAAGAGAGAGAGAGAGAGAGAGGGTGCAGATCAGGTAACTCCTGTCAGAAAGAGAGAGAGAGAGATCGGTGGATGGTCGGTGAGGGGGACGGAGATCGGTCGATGGTCAGTGAGGGGGACGGAGATCGGTGAATGGTCAGCGGGACGTTGCCTGTCTCTGGTATTGACTCCTCTGGAGATCGAGGGCCGTGGGGTTTGGAGTTGGGCCCACAGTATCGCTGGATCCTGGCCTGGATTTATACCCACCCTGATGCCTGTGTTTGGTTTACAGGTGAAGAAACCCCATGTTCGTTCCTGTGTCATAGACTCGGAGGCCGTGGCCTGGGACCATGAGAAGAGGCAGATACAACCCTTCCAGGTGCTGACCACCCGCAAACGCAAGGTACGTTCAGAGAGGAGCGGTGCGTGTGGGAGAGGGAGGACAATCAGTCCAGTCAACTGTAACCCGGTGGGTGACTAGTCTCCCTCAGTAAACCGGGGGGACGATCGGTCTCTCTCTCAGTAAACCGGGGGGACGATCGGGGTCTCTCAGTAAACCGGGGGGACGATCGGTCTCTCTCTCAGTAAACCGGGGGGACGATCGGTCTCTCTCAGTAAACCAGGGGGACGATCGGGGTCTCTCAGTAAAGCGGGGGGACGATCGGTCTCTCTCTCAGTAAACCGGGGGGACGATCGGTCTCTCTCTCAGTAAACCAGGGGGACGATCGGTCTCTCTCAGTAAACCGGGGGGACGATCGGTCTCTCTCTCAGTAAACCGGTGGGACGATCGGTCTCTCTCAGTAAACCGGTGGGACGATCGGGGTCTCTCAGTAAACCGGGGGGACGATCGGTCTCTCTCAGTAAACCGGGGGGACGATCGGTCTCTCTCAGTAAACCGGGGGGACGATCGGTCTCTCTCAGTAAACCGGGGGGACGATCGGGGTCTCTCAGTAAACCGGGGGGACGATCGGTCTCTCTCTCAGTAAACCGGGGGGACGATCGGGGTCTCTCAGTAAACCAGGGGGACGATCGGTCTCTCCCTCAGTAAACCGGGGGGACGATCGGTCTCTCTCAGTAAACCGGGGGGACGATCGGTCTCTCTCAGTAAACCGGGGGGACGATCGGTCTCTCTCAGTAAACCGGGGGGATGATCGGTCTCTCTCAGTAAACCGGGGGGACGATCGGTCTCTCTCAGTAAACCGGGGGGACGATCGGGGTCTCTCAGTAAACCAGGGGGACGATCGGTCTCTCCCTCAGTAAACCGGGGGGACGATCGGTCTCTCAGTAAACCGGGGGGACGATCGGTCTCTCTCAGTAAACCGGGGGGACGATCGGTCTCTCTCAGTAAACCGGGGGGACGATCGGTCTCTCTCAGTAAACCGGGGGGACGATCGGGGTCTCTCAGTAAACCGGGGGGACGATCGGTCTCTCTCAGTAAACCGGGGGGATGATCGGTCTCCCTCAGTAAACCAGGGGGACGATCGGTCTCTCTCAGTAAACCGGGGGGACGATCGGGGTCTCTCAGTAAACCGGGGGGACGATCGGTCTCTCTCAGTAAACCGGGGGGACGATCGGGGTCTCTCAGTAAACCGGGGGGACGATTGGGGTCTCTCAGTGAACCGGGGGGACGATCGGTCTCTCTCAGTAAACCGGGGGGACGATCGGGGTCTCTCAGTAAACCGGGGGGACGATCGGTCTCTCTCAGTAAACCGGGGGGACGATCGGTCTCTCTCAGTAAACCGGGGGGACGATCGGTCTCTCTCAGTAAACCGGTGGGACGATCGGTCTCTCTCAGTGAACCGGGGGGACGATCGGTCTCTCTCAGTAAACCGGGGGGACGATCGGTCTCTCTCAGTGAACCGGGGGGACGATCGGTCTCTCTCAGTAAACCGGTGGGACGATCGGTCTCTCTCTCAGTGAACCGGTGGGACGATCGGTCTCTCTCAGTAAACCGGGGGGACGATCGGTCTCTCTCAGTAAACCGGGGGGACGATCGGTCTCTCTCAGTAAACCGGGGGGACGATCGGTCTCTCTCAGTAAACCGGGGGGACGATCGGTCTCTCTCAGTAAACCGGGGGGACGATCGGTCTCTCTCAGTAAACCGGGGGGACAATCGGTCTCTCTCAGTAAACCGGGGGGACGATCGGTCTCTCTCAGTAAACCAGGGGGACGATCGGTCTCTCTCAGTAAACCGGGGGGACGATCGGTCTCTCTCAGTAAACCGGGGGGACGATCGGTCTCTCTCAGTAAACCGGGGGGACGATCGGTCTCTCTCAGTAAACCGGGGGGACGATCGGTCTCTCTCAGTAAACCGGGGGGACGATCGGTCTCTCTCAGTAAACCGGGGGGACGATCGGGGTCTCTCAGTAAAGCGGGGGGACGATCGGTCTCTCTCAGTAAACCAGGGGGACGATCGGTCTCTCTCAGTAAACCGGGGGGACGATCGGTCTCTCTCAGTAAACCAGGGGGACGATCGGTCTCTCTCTCAGTAAACCGGGGGGACGATCGGGGTCTCTCAGTAAACCGGGGGGACGATCGGTCTCTCTCAGTAAACCGGGGGGACGATCGGTCTCTCTCAGTAAACCGGGGGGACGATCGGGGTCTCTCAGTAAACCGGGGGGACGATCGGTCTCTCTCAGTAAACCGGGGGGACGATCGGTCTCTCTCAGTAAACCGGGGGGACGATCGGTCTCTCTCAGTAAACCGGGGGGACAATCGGTCTCTCTCAGTAAACCGGGGGGACGATCGGGGTCTCTCAGTAAACCGGGGGGACGATCAGTCTCTCTCAGTAAACCGGGGGGACGATCGGTCTCCCTCAGTAAACCGGGGGGACGATCGGTCTCTCTCAGTAAACCGGGGGGACGATCGGTCTCTCTCTCAGTAAACCGGGGGGACGATCGGGGTCTCTCAGTAAACCGGGGGGACGATCGGGGTCTCTCAGTAAACCGGGGGGACGATCGGTCTCTCTCAGTAAACCAGGGGGACGATCGGTCTCTCTCAGTAAACCGGGGGGACGATCGGGGTCTCTCAGTAAACCGGGGGGACGATCGGTCTCTCTCAGTAAACCAGGGGGACGATCGGTCTCTCTCAGTAAACCGGGGGGACGATCGGTCTCTCTCAGTAAACCGGGGGGACGATCGGTCTCTCTCAGTAAACCGGGGGGACGATCGGTCTCTCTCAGTAAACCGGGGGGACGATCGGTCTCTCTCAGTAAACCGGGGGGACGATCGGTCTCTCTCAGTAAACCGGGGGGACGATCGGTCTCTCTCAGTAAACCGGGGGGACGATCGGTCTCAGTAAACCGGGGGGACGATCGGTCTCTCTCAGTAAACCGGGGGGACGATCGGTCTCTCTCAGTAAACCGGGGGGACGATCGGGGTCTCTCAGTAAACCGGGGGGACGATCGGTCTCTCTCAGTAAACCAGGGGGACGATCGGTCTCTCTCAGTAAACCGGGGGGACGATCGGGGTCTCTCAGTAAACCGGGGGGACGATCGGTCTCTCTCAGTAAACCAGGGGGACGATCGGTCTCTCTCTCAGTAAACCGGGGGGACGATCGGTCTCTCTCAGTAAACCGGGGGGACGATCGGGGTCTCTCAGTAAACCGGGGGGACGATTGGGGTCTCTCAGTGAACCGGGGGGACGATTGGGGTCTCTCAGTGAACCGGGGGGACGATTGGGGTCTCTCAGTAAACCGGGGGGACGATTGGGGTCTCTCAGTAAACCGGGGGGACGATCGGGGTCTCTCAGTAAACCGGGGGGACGATCGGGGTCTCTCAGTAAACCGGGGGGACAATCGGTCTCTCTCAGTAAACCGGGGGGACGATCGGTCTCTCTCAGTAAACCGGGGGGACGATCGGGGTCTCTCAGTAAACCGGTGGGACGATCGGTCTCTCTCAGTAAACCGGGGGGACGATCGGTCTCTCTCAGTAAACCGGGGGGACGATCGGTCTCTCTCGGTAAACCGGGGGGACGATCGGTCTCTCTCGGTAAACCGGGGGGACGATCGGGGTCTCTCTCGGTAAACCGGGGGGACGATCGGTCTCTCTCAGTAAACCGGGGGGACGATCGGTCTCTCTCAGTAAACCGGGGGGTCAATCGGGGTCTCTCAGTAAACCGGTGGGACGATCGGGGTCTCTCAGTAAACCGGTGGGACGATCGGTCTCTCTCAGTAAACCGGGGGGACGATCGGTCTCTCTCGGTAAACCGGGGGGACGATCGGGGTCTCTCTCGGTAAACCGGGGGGACGATCGGTCTCTCTCAGTAAACCGGGGGGACGATCGGGGTCGCTCAGTAAACCGGTGGGACGATCGGTCTCTCTCAGTAAACCGGGGGGAAGATCGGTCTCTCTCAGTAAACCGGGGGGACGATCGGTCTCTCTCGGTAAACCGGGGGGACGATCGGTCTCTCTCGGTAAACCGGGGGGACGATCGGTCTCTCTCGGTAAACCGGGGGGACGATCGGGGTCTCTCTCGGTAAACCGGGGGGACGATCGGTCTCTCTCAGTAAACCGGGGGGACGATCGGTCTCTCTCAGTAAACCGGGGGGACGATCGGTCTCTCTCAGTAAACCGGGGGGACGATCGGGGTCTCTCAGTAAACCGGGGGGACGATCGGTCTCTCTCAGTAAACCGGGGGGACGATCGGTCTCTCTCAGTAAACCGGGGGGACGATCGGTCTCTCTCAGTAAACCGGGGGGACGATCGGTCTCTCTCAGTAAACCGGGGGGACGATCGGTCTCTCTCAGTAAACCGGGGGGACGATCGGTCTCTCTCAGTAAACCGGGGGGACGATCGGTCTCTCTCAGTAAACCGGGGGGACGATCGGTCTCTCTCAGTAAACCGGGGGGACGATCGGTCTCTCTCAGTAAACCGGGGGGACGATCGGTCTCTCTCAGTAAACCGGGGGGACGATCGGTCTCTCTCAGTAAACCGGGGGGACGATCGGTCTCTCTCAGTGAACCGGGGGGACGATCGGTCTCAGTAAACCGGGGGGACGATCGGTCTCTCTCAGTGAACCGGGGGGACGATCGGTCTCTCTCAGTAGACCGGGGGGACGATCGGTCTCTCTCAGTAGACCGGGGGGACAATCGGTCTCTCTCAGTAAACCGGGGGGACGATCGGTCTCTCTCAGTAAACCGGGGGGGCGATCGGTCTCTCTCTTGTGAAGATCGCTCCCTCCAACCTGCCCAGTTTGTGGATAATCCTATGTAATCTCCTTCGTTCTCTCTCCAGGATGTTGACACCGCAGAGATCACGGTCCAGGTCTGCGTTTACGCTTTTGATCTCCTTTACCTGAATGGCGAGGTAAGCACTTATCCCTCACTGGGCTCCTGGTCAAAGGTCAAACCAGGTGTTGCGAGCCATTAAAGGGATTGGAACTGGTGCCAGACTAACACGTACATTAATTGGTGAAATCGTCATTTGGTCTGTCCCATTTCTCTCTCCCTCGCGCGGGCAGCGTGCGTGCGTGACTCCCTCGCGCGAGCGGCGTGCGTGCGTGACTCCCTCTTGCGGTAGAATCAGTCTGGGTGGAGTTAAGAAGCACCAAGGGGCAGAAAACACTGGTGGGAGTTGTCTATAGTCCTCCAAACAGTCGTGGTAATGTTGGGGATGGCATCAAACAGGAAATTAGAGATGCATGTAACAAGGGTACTACAGTAATCATGGGTGACTTTAATCTGCACATCGACTGGCCAAACCAAATTAGCAATAATACTGTGGAGGATGAATTCCTGGAGTGTGTACGAGATGGTTTATTCGACCAGTACGTTGAGGAGCCAACTCGGGAGCAGACTATCCTAGATTGGGTATTGTGCAATGAGAAGGGGTTAATTAATAATCTTGTTGTGCGGAGTCCTTCAGGGAAGAGTGACCATAACATGGTAGAATTCGTTGAGATGGAAAGTGAAGTAGTCCAATCCGAAACTAGAGTCCTAAATCTAAACAAAGGAAAGTACGAAGGTATGAGGAGTGAGTTGGCTATGATAGATTGGGAAGCTTCATTAAAAGACATGACGGTGGATAGGCAATGGCTAACATTTAAGGAACAAATGCATGAATTGCAACAGTTATACATTCCTTTCTGGTGCAAAAACACAAAAGGAAATGCGGCCCAACCCTGGCTAACAAAAGAAATTAAGGATCGTATTCGATCCAAAGAGGAGTCATATAAAGTTGCCAGAAAAAGTAGCAAGCCTGAGGATTGGGAGCAGTTCAGAATTCAGCAAAAAAGGACCAAGAGGGGAAAAATAGAGTACGAGAGTAAACTTGCAAGGAACATAAAAGTGGACAGTAAAAGCTTCTACAAGTATGTAAAAAGAAAAAGATCAGTGAAGACAAATGTAGGTCCCTTACAGTCAGAAAGGGGAGAATTTATAATGGGCAACAGGGAAATGGCAGAGCAATTAAACAAATACTTTGGCTCTGTCTTCACAGAAGAGGATACAAATAACTTCCCAGAAATGCTAGGGAATCAAGGGACGAGTGAGAAGGAGGATGTGTGCGTGTCTCTCTCTCTCTCTCTCGTGCGTGCGCGCGTGTCGTGCAGTGCAAACGTTTTCTCTCTGTTGCTCCTCCCCTTTCCTGCTCCTCCCCTTTCCTTCTCCCCTCCCCTCCCCTCCCCAACTCACTCACTCTCTCCCTCTCACTCACTCTCTCCCTCTCACTCACTCTCTCCCTCTCACTCACTCTCTCCCTCTCACTCACTCTCTCCCTCTCACTCACTCTCTCCCTCTCA
>NW_027138590.1:0-7500 GCF_035084215.1 Heptranchias perlo | reverse complement strand
TCTCTCTCTCTCTTTCTCTCTCTCTGAGCCTCACGTTCCCCAGCTCCCCACACCTTTAATCCCCACACTCCTCGTTCTTTCTCTCTCTCTCTCTCTCTTTCTCTCTCTCTGAGCCTCATGTTCCCCAGCTCCCCACACCTTTAATCCTCACACTCCTCGTTCCTTCTCTCTCTCTCTCTCTCTCTTTCTCTCTCTCTGAGCCTCACGTTCCCCAGCTCCCCACACCTTTAATCCTCACACTCCTCGTTCCTTCTCTCTCTCTCTCTCTCTATCTGAGCCTCACGTTCCCCAGCTCCCCACACCTTTAATCCTCACACTCCTCGTTCCTTCTCTCTCTCTGAGCCTCACGTTCCCCAGCTCCCCACACCTTTAATCCCCACACTCCTCGTTCCTTCTCTCTCTCTCTTTGAGCCTCACGTTCCCCAGCTCCCCACACCTTTAATCCCACACTCCTCGTTCCTTCTCTCTCTCTCTTTGAGCCTCACGTTCCCCAGCTCCCCACACCTTTAATCCCCACACTCCTCGTTCCTTCTCTCTCTCTCTTTGAGCCTCACGTTCTCCAGCTCCCCACACCTTTAATCCCCACACTCCTCGTTCCAGCTCTCTCTTCCTCTTTCCCCTTCGAGCTTTTCCAGCAATGCATATATCTATCCATACATAATATATGTGTATCATCTCTATCCATCTATGATATATGTCTATATATACCTATCCATCTATCCATAATATATCTGGCCCCCGTCTCGCTCCCCTCCCCGCCTCGCTCCCCTCCCCGCCTCGCTCCCCTCCCCGCCTCGCTCCCCTCCCCGCCTCGCTCCCCTCCCCGCCTCGCTCCCCTCCCCGCCCCCCTCCCCGCCTCGCTCCCCTCCCCGCCTCGCTCCCCTCCCCGCCTCGCTCCCCTCCCCGCTCCCCTCCCCGCCTCGCTCCCCTCCCCGCCTCGCTCCCCTCCCCGCCTCGCTCCCCTCCCCGCCTCGCTCCCCTCCCCGCCTCGCTCCCCTCCCCGCCTCGCTCCCCTCCCCGCCTCGCTCCCCTCCCCGCCTCGCTCCCTCGCCCCCTCCCCGCCTCGCTCCCCTCGCCCCCTCCCCGCCTCGCTCCCCTCGCCCCCTCCCCGCCTCGCTCCCCTCGCCCCCTCCCGCCTCGCTCCCCTCGCCCCCTCCCCGCCTCGCTCCCCTCGCCCCCTCCCCGCCTCGCTCCCCTCGCCCCCTCCCCGCCTCGCTCCCCTCGCCCCCTCCCCGCCTCGCTCCCCTCGCCCCCTCCCCGCCTCGCTCCCCTCGCCCCCTCCCCGCCTCGCTCCCCTCGCCCCCTCCCCGCCTCGCTCCCCTCGCCCCCTCCCCGCCTCGCTCCCCTCGCCCCCTCCCCGCCTCGCTCCCCTCGCCCCCTCCCCGCCTCGCTCCCCTCGCCCCCTCCCCGCCTCGCTCCCCTCGCCCCCTCCCCGCCTCGCTCCCCTCGCCCCCTCCCCGCCTCGCTCCCCTCGCCCCCTCCCCGCCTCGCTCCCCTCGCCCCCTCCCCGCCTCGCTCCCCTCGCCCCCTCCCCGCCTCGCTCCCCTCGCCCCCTCCCCGCCTCGCTCCCCTCGCCCCCTCCCCGCCTCGCTCCCCTCGCCCCCTCCCCGCCTCGCTCCCCTCGCCCCCTCCCCGCCTCGCTCCCCTCGCCCCCTCCCCGCCTCGCTCCCCTCGCCCCCTCCCCGCCTCGCTCCCCTCGCCCCCTCGCTCCCCTCGCCCCCTCGCTCCCCTCGCCCCCTCCCCGCCTCGCTCCCCTCGCCCCCTCCCCGCCTCGCTCCCCTCGCCCCCTCCCCGCCTCGCTCCCCTCGCCCCCTCCCCGCCTCGCTCCCCTCGCCCCCTCCCCGCCTCGCTCCCCTCGCCCCCTCCCCGCCTCGCTCCCCTCGCCCCCTCCCCGCCTCGCTCCCCTCGCCCCCTCCCCGCCTCGCTCCCCTCGCCCCCTCCCGCCTCGCTCCCTCGCCCCCTCCCCGCCTCGCTCCCCTCCCCGCCTCGCTCCCCTCGCTCCCCTCCCCGCCTCGCTCCCCTCCCCGCCTCGCCCCCTCCCCGCCTCGCTCCCCTCGCCCCCTCCCCGCCTCGCTCCCCTCCCCGCCTCGCTCCCCTCGCTCCCCTCCCCACCTCTATTGGTTTATTACTGGGAGCGCTGTGCGAGACTGAGATACACAGACTGGGGGAGTCGCTCGTTCTGTCCTGCTCTATGCCTTGTTAGCTGAACTGAGTTGGGAGGGGTGGTTGTGGGTATAATTGTGATTTTAGTGAGGTGGATTAGCCCCACATTAACCGAGCCTCTATTGTGACAGATTCGTGTGAGGGTTTAATGGTGAAAACGCTGGAAGTGGATGCAACGTACGAGATTGCCAAGAGGTCACACAACTGGCTGAAGGTACGAAAGAAATAGAGTTTGGGTCGGGACAGTAAACAAGGCTATGATTTAATGGAATGTGGAGCAGGCTCAAGGGCTGAATGGCCTCCTCCTGTGCTGTACCGTACTATGATTGGTGGAGTAGGTTCGAGGGGCTGAATGGCCTCCTCTTGTTCTGTACTGTACTATGATTGGTGGAGTTGATTCGAAAGGCTGAATGGCCTCCTCCTGTGCTGTATCGTACTGTGATTGGAATAAAACCGGACGGACCACCCAACACCGGACATGACAAAGGCAAACCAAGCCCAGTCGACCCTGCAAAGTCCTCCTCACTAACATCTGGGGACTTGTGCCAAAATTGGGAGAGCTGTCCCACAGACTAGTCATGCAACAGCCTGATATAGCCGTACTCACAGAGTCATACCTTTCAGCCGGACGGACCACCCGGCATCGGACCACTAGGCACCGGACACGGCAACGGCAAACCAAGCCCAGTCGACCCTGCAAGGTCCTCCTTACTAACATTTGGGGACTTGTACCAAAATTGGGAGAGCTGTCCCACAGACTAGTCAAGCAACAGCCTGACATAGCCATACTCACAGAATCATATCTTTCAGCCAACGTCCCAGACTCTTCCATCACCATCCCTGGGTGTGTCCTGTCCCACCGGCAGGACAGACCCACCAGAGGTGGCGGTACAGTGATATACAGTCAGGAGGGAGTGGCCCTGGGAGTCCTCAACATTGACTCTGGACCCCATGAAATCTCATGGCATCAGGTCAAACACGGGTAAGGAAACCTCCTGCTGATTACCACCTACCGCCCTCCCTCAGCTGATGAATCAGTCCTCCTCCATGTTGAGCACCACTTGGAGGAAGCACTGAGGGTAGCAAGGGCACAAAATGTACTCTGGGTGGGGGACTTCAATGTCCATCACCAAGAGTGGCTCGGTAGCACCACTACTGACCGAGCTGGCCGAGTCCTGAAGGACATAGCTGCTAGACTGGGCCTGCGGCAGGTGGTGAGCGAACCAACACGAGGGAAAAACTTATTTGACCTCGTCCTCACCAATCTATCTGTCGCAAATGCATCTGTCCATGACAGTATTGGTCGGAGTGACCACCGCACAGTCCTCGCACTGAGGACACCATCCAACATGTTGTGTGGCACTACCACCGTGCTAAATGGGATAGATTCAGAACAGATCTAGCAGCTCAAAAACTGGGCATCCATGAGGCGCTGAGGGCCATCAGCAGCAGCAGAATTGTATTCCAGCACAATCTGTAACCTCATGGCCTGGCATATTCCTCACTCTACCATTACCAACAAGCCAAGGGATCAACCCTGGTTCAATGAGGAGTGTCGAAGAGCATGCCAGGAGCAGCACCAGGCGTACCTAAAAATGAGGTGCCAACATGGTGAAGCTACAACTCAGGACTACATGCATGCTAAACAGCGGAAGCAACATGCTATAGACAGAGCTAAGCGATTCCACAACCAACGGATCAGATCAAAGCTCTGCAGTCCTGCCACATCCAGTCGTGAATGGTGGTGGACAATTAAACAACTAACGGGAGGAGGAGGCTCTGCAAACATGCCCATCCTCAATGATGGCGGAGTCCAGCACGTGAGTGCAAAAGACAAGGCTGAAGCGTTTGCAACCATCTTCAGCCAGAAGTGCCGAGTGGATGATCCATCTCTGCCTCCTCCTGATATCCCCACCATCACGGAAGCCAGTCTTCGGCCAATTCGATTCACTCCACGTGATATCAAGAAACGGCTGAGTGCACTGGATACAGCAAAGGCTATGGGCCCCGACAACATCCCAGCTGTAGTGCTGAAGACTTGTGCTTCAGAACCAGCTGCGCCTCCAGCCAAGCTGTTCCAGTACAGCTACAACACTGGCATCTACCCGACAATGTGGAAAATTGCTCAGGTATGTCCTGTCCACAAAAAGCAGGACAAATCCAATCCGGCCAATTATCGCCCCATCAGTCTACTCTCAATCATCAGCAAAGTGATGGAAGGTGTCGTCGACAGTGCTATCAAGAGGCACTGACTCACCAATAACCTGCTCACCGATGCTCAGTTTGGGTTCCGCCAGGACCACTCGGCTCCAGACCTCATTACAGCCTTGGTCCAAACATGGACAAAAGAGCTGAATTCCAGAGGTGAGGTGAGAGTGACTGCCCTTGACATCAAGGCAGCATTTGACCGAGTGTGGCACCAAGGAGCCCTCGTCAAATTGAAGTCAATGGGAATCGGGGAAAACTCTCCAGTGGCTGGAGTCATACCTAGCACAAAGGAAGATGGTAGTGGTTGTTGGAGGCCAATCATCTCAGCCCCAGGACATTGCTGCAGGAGTTCCTCAGGGCAGTGTCCTCGGCCCAACCATCTTCAGCTGCTTCATCAATGACCTTCCCTCCATCATAAGGTCAGAAATGGGGATGTTTGCTGATGACTGCACAGTGTTCAGTTCCATTCGCAACCCCTCAAATAATGAAGCAGTCCGAGCCTGCATGCAGCAAGACCTGGACAACATCCAGGCTTGGGCTAATAAGTGGCAAGTAACATTCGCGCCAGATAAATGCCAGGCAATGACCATCTCCAACAAGAGAGAGTCTAACCATCTCCCTTGACATTCAACGGCATTACCATCGCCGAATCCCCCACCATCAACATCCTGGGGGTCACCATTGACCAGAAACTTAACTGGACCAGCCATATAAATACTGTGGTTACAAGAGCAGGTCAGAGGCTGGGTATTCTGTGGCGAGTGACTCACCTCCTGACTCCCAAAGCCTTTCCACCATCTCCAAGGCACAAGTCAGGAGTGTGATGGAATACTCTCCACTTGCTTGGATGAGTGCAGCTCCAACAACACTCAAGAAGCTCGACACCATCCAAGATAAAGCAGCCCGCTTGATTGGCGCCCCATCCACCACCCTAAACATTCACTCCCTTCACCACCGGCGCACTGTGTCTGCAGTGTGTACCATCCACAGGATGCACTGCAGCAACTCGCCAAGGCTTCTTCGACAGCACCTCCCAAACCCGCGACCTCTACCACCTAGAAGGACAAGAGCAGCAGGCGCATGGGAACAACATCACCTGCACGTTCCCCTCCAAGTCACACACCATCCTGACTTGGAAATATATCGCCGTTCCTTCATTGTCGCTGGGTCAAAATCCTGGAACTCCCTTCCTAACAGCACTGTGGGAGAACCGTCACCACATGGACTGCAGCGGTTCAAGAAGGCGGCTCACCACCACCTTCTCAAGGGCAATTAGGGATGGGCAATAAATGCCGGCCTCGCCAGCGACGCCCACATCCCATGAACGAATAATAAAAAGTGCAGGTTCGAGGGCCTCCTCCTGTGTCAAATGTTGCTATGTTTAGAATCATAGAACGATACAGCACAGAAAGAGCGACAAATTAGGCCGATTCCCCAGAGCCCTGCAAATTTTCCCCTTCGAGTATTTCTCCGATTCCCCTTTGAAAGTTATTATTGAATCTGCTCCCACCGCCCTTTCAGGCAGTGAGTTCCAGATCAGAACAGCTCGCTGTGGAAAATAATATCTCATCTCCCCCTCTGGCTCTCCCACTCCATCGCACTCCCACTCGCTTCCAACTCGTGTTCTCGCGCGCCCTCCCCTCGCTCGCACGCGCCCCCCCCCACGCGCCGGCGAGCTCTCCCCCCCCCCCCCCCCATCCCCTCCTCTCTCTCCCCCCCCCCCCCCCCCCCCATCCCCTCCTCTCTCCCCCCCCCCCCCCCATCCCCTCCTCTCTCTCCCCCCCCCCTCCTCTCTCTCCCCCCCCCCTCCTCTCTCTCTCCCCCCCTCCTCTCTCCCCCCCCCCCCCTCCTCTCTCTCCCCCCCCTCCTCTCTCTCCCCCCTCCTCTCTCTCCCCCCCCCCTCCTCTCTCTCCCCCCCCCCTCCTCTCTCTCCCCCCCCCTCCTCTCTCTCCCCCCCCCCTCCTCTCTCTCCCCCCCCCCCTCCTCTCTCTCCCCCCCCCCCTCCTCTCTCCCCCCCCCCCCCCCTCCTCTCTCCCCCCCCCTCCTCTCTCTCCCCCCACCTCCTCTCTCTCCCCCCCCTCCTCTCTCTCCCCCCTCCTCTCTCTCCCCCCTCCTCTCCCCCCCCCCTCCTCTCCCCCCCCCTCCTCTCCCCCCCCCCTCCTCTCTCCCCCCCCTCCTCTCTTCCCCCCTCCTCCTCTCTCCCCCCCCTCCTCTCCCCCCTTGCCCCTCTCTCTCTCTCCCCTTCCCCTTCTCTCTCCCCCCCTCTCTCTCTCCCTCTCCCTCTCTCTCCCCCCTCTCCTCTCCCCCCTCTCCTCTCTCCCTCTCCCCCCTCTCCTCTCCCCCCTCTCCTCTCCCCCCTCTCCTCTCTCTCCTCTCCCCCCTCTCCTCTCCCCCCTCTCCTCTCCCCCCTCTCCTCTCCCCCCTCTCCTCTCCCCCCTCTCCTCTCTCCCTCTCCTTCTCCCCCCTCTCCTCTCTCCCTCTCCCCCCCCCCCATCCCCTCCTCTCTCTCCCCCCCCCCCCCCCCATCCCCTCCTCTCTCCCCCCCCCCCCCCATCCCCTCCTCTCTCTCTCCCCCCCCCCTCCTCTCTTCCCCCCCCCCCTCCTCTCTCTCCCCCCCCCTCCTCTCTCTCCCCCCCCCTCCTCTCTCCCCCCCCCCCCTCCTCTCTCTCCCCCCCCTCCTCTCTCTCCCCCCCCTCCTCTCTCTCCCCCCCCTCCTCTCTCTCCCCCCCCTCCTCTCTCTCTCCCCCCTCCTCTCTCTCCCCCCCCCCTCCTCTCTCTCCCCCCCCCCCTCCTCTCTCTCCCCCCCCCCCTCCTCTCTCCCCCCCCCCCTCCTCTCTCCCCCCCCCTCCTCTCTCTCCCCCCCCCTCCTCTCTCTCCCCCCACCTCCTCTCTCTCCCCCCACCTCCTCTCTCTCCCCCCCTCCTCTCTCTCCCCCCCCTCCTCTCTCTCCCCCCTCCTCTCTCTCCCCCCTCCTCTCCCCCCCCCCCTCCTCTCCCCCCCCCTCCTCTCCCCCCCCCCCTCCTCTCTCCCCCCCCTCCTCTCTTCCCCCCTCCTCCTCTCTCCCCCCCCTCCTCTCCCCCCTTGCCCCTCTCTCTCTCTCCCCTTCCCCTTCCCCTTCTCTCTCCCCCA
>NW_027138589.1:0-41889 GCF_035084215.1 Heptranchias perlo | reverse complement strand
TCGGGGGGAGGAGATTAATAAACCCGGGGGGAGGAGATTAATAACCCGGGGGGAGGAGATTAATAAACCCGGGGGAGGAGATTAATAAACCCGGGGGAGGAGATTAATAAACCCGGGGGAGGAGATTAATAAACCCGGGGGGAGGAGATTAATAAACCGGGGGAGGAGATTAATAAACCCGGGGGAGGAGATTAATAAACCCGGGGGAGGAGATTAATAAACCCGGGGGAGGAGATTAATAAACCCGGGGGGAGGAGATTAATAAACCCGGGGGAGGAGATTAATAAACCCGGGGGAGGAGATTAATAAACCCGGGGGGAGGAGATTAATAAACCCGGGGGGAGGAGATTAATAAACCCGGGGGGAGGAGATTAATAAACCCGGGGGGAGATTAATAAACCCGGGGGGAGGAGATTAATAAACCCGGGGGGAGGAGATTAATAAACCCGGGGGGAGGAGATTAATAAACCCGGGGGGAGGAGATTAATAAACCCGGGGGGAGGAGATTAATAAACCCGGGGGGAGGAGATTAATAAACCCGGGGGGAGGAGATTAATAAACCCGGGGGGAGGAGATTAATAAACCCGGGGGGAGGAGATTAATAAACCCGGGGGAGGAGATTAATAAACCCGGGGGGAGGAGATTAATAAACCCGGGGGGAGGAGATTAATAAACCCGGGGGGGAGATTAATAAACCCGGGGGGAGATTAATAACCCGGGGGAGGAGATTAATAAACCCGGGGGGAGGAGATTAATAAACCCGGGGGGAGGAGATTAATAAACCCGGGGGGGAGATTAATAAACCCGGGGGGAGGAGATTAATAAACCCGGGGGGAGGAGATTAATAAACCCGGGGGGGGAGATTAATAAACCCGGGGGGAGATTAATAAACACGGGGGGGGGAGATTAATAAACCCGGGGGAGGAGATTAATAAACCCGGGGGAGGAGATTAATAAACCCGGGGGGAGGAGATTAATAAACCCGGGGGGAGGAGATTAATAAACCCGGGGGAGGAGATTAATAAACCCGGGGGGAGGAGATTAATAAACCCGGGGGGAGGAGATTAATAAACCCGGGGGGAGGAGATTAATAAACCCGGGGGGAGGAGATTAATAAACCCGGGGGGAGATTAATAAACCCGGGGGGAGGAGATTAATAAACCCGGGGGGAGGAGATTAATAAACCCGGGGGGAGGAGATTAATAAACCCGGGGGGGGAGGAGATTAATAAACCCGGGGGGAGGAGATTAATAAACCCGGGGGGGAGGAGATTAATAAACCCGGGGGGAGGAGATTAATAAACCCGGGGGGAGGAGATTAATAAACCCGGGGGAGGAGATTAATAAACCCGGGGGAGGAGATTAATAAACCCGGGGGAGGAGATTAATAAACCCGGGGGGAGGAGATTAATAAACCCGGGGGGAGGAGATTAATAAACCCGGGGGGAGGAGATTAATAAACCCGGGGGGAGGAGATTAATAAACCCGGGGGGAGGAGATTAATAAACCCGGGGGGAGGAGATTAATAAACCCGGGGGGAGGAGATTAATAAACCCGGGGGAGGAGATTAATAAACCCGGGGGGAGGAGATTAATAAACCCGGGGGAGGAGATTAATAAACCCGGGGGGAGGAGATTAATAAACCCGGGGGGAGGGAGATTAATAAACCCGGGGGGAGGAGATTAATAAACCCGGGGGGAGGAGGTTAATAAACCCGGGGGGAGGAGATTAATAAACCCGGGGGGAGGAGATTAATAAACCCGGGGGGAGGAGATTAATAAACCCGGGGGGAGGAGATTAATAAACCCGGGGGGAGGAGATTAATAAACCCGGGGGGAGGAGATTAATAAACCCGGGGGGAGGAGATTAATAAACCCGGGGGAGGAGATTAATAAACCCGGGGGGGGAGATTAATAAACCCGGGGGAGGAGATTAATAAACCGGGGGGGGAGGAGATTAATAAACCCGGGGGAGGAGATTAATAAACCCGGGGGGAGGAGATTAATAAACCCGGGGGGGAGATTAATAAACCCGGGGGAGGAGATTAATAAACCCGGGGGGAGGAGATTAATAAACCGGGGGGAGGAGATTAATAAACCCGGGGGGAGGAGATTAATAAACCCGGGGGGAGGAGATTAATAAACCCGGGGGGAGGAGATTAATAAACCCGGGGGGAGATTAATAAACCCGGGGGGGTGGAGATTAATAAACCCGGGGAGAGGAGATTAATAAACCCGGGGGGAGGAGATTAATAAACCCGGGGGGAGGAGATTAATAAACCCGGGGGGGTGGAGATTAATAAACCAGGGGGAGGAGATTAATAAACCCGGGGGGGGAGGAGATTAATAAACCCGGGGGGGAGGAGATTAATAAACCCGGGGGGAGGAGATTAATAAACCCGGGGGGAGGAGATTAATAAACCCGGGGGAGGAGATTAATAAACCCGGGGGGAGGAGATTAATAAACCCGGGGGGAGGAGATTAATAAACCCGGGGGGAGGAGATTAATAAACCCGGGGGGAGGAGATTAATAAACCCGGGGGGGTGGAGATTAATAAACCCGGGGGGAGGAGATTAATAAACCCGGGGGGAGGAGATTAATAAACCCGGGGGAGGAGATTAATAAACCCGGGGGGACCGGGGAGGAGATTAATAAACCCGGGGGGAGGAGATTAATAAACCCGGGGGGAGGAGATTAATAAACCCGGGGGGTGGAGATTAATAAACCCGGGGGGAGGAGATTAATAAACCCGGGGGGAGGAGATTAATAAACCCGGGGGGTGGAGATTAATAAACCCGGGGGGAGGAGATTAATAAACCCGGGGGGAGGAGATTAATAAACCCGGGGGAGGAGATTAATAAACCCGGGGGGAGGAGATTAATAAACCCGGGGGGTGGAGATTAATAAACCCGGGGGGAGGAGATTAATAAACCCGGGGGTGGAGATTAATAAACCCGGGGGGAGGAGATTAATAAACCCGGGGGGAGGAGATTAATAAACCCGGGGGGTGGAGATTAATAAACCCGGGGGGAGGAGATTAATAAACCCGGGGGGTGGAGATTAATAAACCCGGGGGGAGGAGATTAATAAACCCGGGGGAGGGGATTAATAAACCCGGGGGGAGGAGATTAATAAACCCGGGGGAGGAGATTAATAAACCCGGGGGGAGGAGATTAATAAACCCGGGGGAGGAGATTAATAAACCCGGGGGGAGGAGATTAATAAACCCGGGGGGTGGAGATTAATAAACCCGGGGGGAGGAGATTAATAAACCCGGGGGGTGGAGATTAATAAACCCGGGGGGAGGAGATTAATAAACCCGGGGGGGTGGAGATTAATAAACCCGGGGGGAGGAGATTAATAAACCCGGGGGAGGGGATTAATAAACCCGGGGGGAGGAGATTAATAAACCCGGGGGGAGGAGATTAATAAACCCGGGGGGAGGAGATTAATAAACCCGGGGGGGAGGAGATTAATAAACCCGGGGGGGAGGAGATTAATAAACCCGGGGGGGGAGATTAATAAACCCGGGGGGAGGAGATTAATAAACCCGGGGGGAGGAGATTAATAAACCCGGGGGGAGGAGATTAATAAACCCGGGGGAGTAGATTAATAAACCCGGGGGGAGGAGATTAATAAACCCGGGGGCGGAGATTAATAAACCCGGGGGGAGGAGATTAATAAACCCGGGGGGAGGAGATTAATAAACCCGGGGGGAGATTAATAAACCCGGGGGGAGGAGATTAATAAACCCGGGGGGAGGAGATTAATAAACCCGGGGGGAGATTAATAAACCCGGGGGGGAGGAGATTAATAAACCCGGGGGGAGGAGATTAATAAACCCGGGGGGAGGAGATTAATAAACCCGGGGGGAGGAGATTAATAAACCCGGGGGTGAGATTAATAAATACCCGGGGGTGAGATTAATAAACCCGGGGGGAGGAGATTAATAAACCCGGGGGGGAGGAGATTAATAAACCCGGGGGGGAGGAGATTAATAAACCCTGGGGAGGAGATTAATAAACCCTGGGGGAGGAGATTAATAAACCCGGGGGGAGGAGATTAATAAACCCGGGGGAGGAGATTAATAAACCCGGGGGGAGGAGATAATAAACCCGGGGGGAGGAGATTAATAAACCCGGGGGGAGGAGATTAATAAACCCGGGGGGAGGAGATTAATAAACCCGGGGGAGGAGATTAATAAACCCGGGGGAGGAGATTAATAAACCCGGGGGGGGAGGAGATTAATAACCCGGGGGGGAGATTAATAAACCCGGGGGAGGAGATTAATAAACCCGGGGGGAGGAGATTAATAAACCCGGGGAGGAGATTAATAAACCGGGGTGAGGAGATTAATAAACCCGGGGGGAGGAGATTAATAAACCCGGGGGGAGGAGATTAATAAACCCGGGGTGAGGAGATTAATAAACCCGGGGGGAGGAGATTAATAAACCAGGGGGAGGAGATTAATAAACCCGGGGGGGGATATTAATAAACCCGGGGGGAGGAGATTAATAAACCGGGGGGAGGAGATTAATAAACCGGGGAGGAGATTAATAAACCGGGGGAGGAGATAATAAACCGGGGGGAGGAGATTAATAAACCCGGGGGGAGGAGATTAATAAACCCGGGGGGAGATTAATAAACCCGGGGGGAGGAGATTAATAAACCCGGGGGGAGGAGATTATAAACCGGGGGAGGAGATTAATAAACCCGGGGGGAGGAGATTAATAAACCCGGGGGGAGGAGATTAATAACCCGGGGGAGGAGATTAATAAACCCGGGGGAGGAGATTAATAAACCCGGGGGGGGAGGAGATTAATAAACCCGGGGGGAGGGAGATTAATAAACCCGGGGGGAGGAGATTAATAAACCCGGGGGGAGGAGATTAATAAACCCGGGGGGAGGAGATTAATAAACCCGGGGGGAGGAGATTAATAAACCCGGGGGGAGGAGATTAATAAACCCGGGGGGAGGAGATTAATAAACCCGGGGGGGAGATTAATAAACCCGGGGGGAGGAGATTAATAAACCCGGGGGGAGGAGATTAATAAACCCGGGGGGAGGAGATTAATAAACCCGGGGGGAGGAGATTAATAAACCCGGGGGGGGGAGATTAATAAACCCGGGGGGAGGAGATTAATAAACCCGGGGGGAGGAGATTAATAAACCCGGGGGGAGGAGATTAATAAACCCGGGGGGAGATTAATAAATCAGGGGGGAGGAGATTAATAAACCCGGGGGGGAGGAGATTAATAAACCCGGGGGAGGAGATTAATAAACCCGGGGGGAGAGATTAATAAACCCGGGGGGAGGAGATTAATAAACCCGGGGGGAGGAGATTAATAAACCCGGGGGGAGGAGATTAATAAACCCGGGGGGAGGAGATTATAAACCCGGGGGAGGAGATTAATAAACCCGGGGGGAGGAGATTAATAAACCCGGGGGGAGGAGATTAATAAACCCGGGGGGAGGAGATTAATAAACCCGGGGGGAGGAGATTAATAAACCCGGGGGAGGGAGATTAATAAACCCGGGGGGAGGGAGATTAATAAACCCGGGGGGAGGAGATTAATAAACCCGGGGGAGGAGATTAATAAACCCGGGGGAGGAGATTAATAAACCCGGGGGGAGGAGATTAATAAACCCGGGGAGGAGATTAATAAACCCGGGGGGAGGAGATTAATAAACCCGGGGAGGAGATTAATAAACCCGGGGGGAGGAGATTAATAAACCCGGGGAGGAGTTTAATAAACCCGGGGGAGGAGATTAATAAACCCGGGGGGAGGGAGATTAATAAACCCGGGGGGAGGAGATTAATAAACCCGGGGGGAGGAGATTAATAAACCCGGGGGGAGGAGATTAATAAACCCGGGGGGGAGATTAATAAACACGGGGGGAGGGAGATTAATAAACCCGGGGGGAGGAGATTAATAAACCCGGGGGGAGGAGATTAATAAACCCGGGGGAGGAGATTAATAAACCGGGGGAGGAGATTAATAAACCGGGGAGGAGATTAATAAACCCGGGGGGAGGAGATTAATAAACCCGGGGAGGAGATTAATAAACCCGGGGGGAGGAGATTAATAAACCCGGGGGGAGGGAGATTAATAAACCCGGGGGGAGGAGATTAATAAACCCGGGGGGAGGAGATTAATAAACCCGGGGGAGGAGATTAATAAACCCGGGGGTGGAGATTAATAAACCCGGGGGGAGGAGATTAATAAACCCGGGGGGGTGGAGATTAATAAACCCGGGGGGAGGAGATTAATAAACCCGGGGGAGGGGATTAATAAACCCGGGGGAGGAGATTAATAAACCCGGGGGAGGAGATTAATAAACCCGGGGGAGGAGATTAATAAACCCGGGGGGGAGGAGATTAATAAACCCGGGGGGAGGAGATTAATAAACCCGGGGGGGGGAGATTAATAAACCCGGGGGGAGGAGATTAATAAACCCGGGGGGAGGAGATTAATAAACCCGGGGGGAGGAGATTAATAACCCGGGGGAGTAGATTAATAAACCCGGGGGGAGGAGATTAATAAACCCGGGGGCGGAGATTAATAAACCCAGGGGGAGGAGATTAATAAACCCGGGGGGAGGAGATTAATAAACCCGGGGGGAGATTAATAAACCCGGGGGGAGGAGATTAATAAACCCGGGGGGAGGAGATTAATAAACCCGGGGGGGAGATTAATAAACCCGGGGGGGAGGAGATTAATAAACCCGGGGGGAGGAGATTAATAAACCCGGGGGAGGAGATTAATAAACCCGGGGGAGGAGATTAATAAACCCGGGGGGTGAGATTAATAAACCCGGGGGGAGGAGATTAATAAACCCGGGGGGAGGAGATTAATAAACCCGGGGGGAGGGAGATTAATAAACCCTGGGGAGGAGATTAATAAACCCTGGGGGAGGAGATTAATAAACCCGGGGGAGGAGATTAATAAACCCGGGGAGGAGATTAATAAACCCGGGGGGAGGAGATTAATAAACCCGGGGGAGGAGATTAATAAACCCGGGGGGAGGAGATTAATAAACCCGGGGGGAGGAGATTAATAAACCCGGGGGAGGAGATTAATAAACCCGGGGAGGAGATTAATAAACCCGGGGGGGAGGAGATTAATAAACCCGGGGGGGAGATTAATAAACCCGGGGGAGGAGATTAATAAACCCAGGGGGAGGAGATTAATAAACCCGGGGGAGGAGATTAATAAACCCGGGGTGAGGAGATTAATAAACCCGGGGGGAGGAGATTAATAAACCAGGGGGAGGAGATTAATAAACCCGGGGGGGAGATTAATAAACCCGGGGGGAGGAGATTAATAAACCCGAGGGGAGGAGATTAATAAACCCGGGGGGAGGAGATTAATAAACCCGGGGGGAGGAGATTAATAAACCCGGGGGGAGGAGATTAATAAACCCGAGGGGAGGAGATTAATAAACCCGGGGGGGAGGAGATTAATAAACCCGGGGGGAGGAGATTAATAAACCCGGGGGGAGGAGATTAATAAACCCGGGGGGGAGATTAATAAACCCGGGGGGAGGAGATTAATAAACCCGGGGGGAGGAGATTTATAAACCCGGGGGGAGGAGATTAATAACCCGGGGGGAGGAGATTATAAACCCGGGGGGAGGAGATTAATAAACTCGGGGGGAGGAGATTAATAAACCCGGGGGAGGAGATTAATAAACCCGGGGGGAGGAGATTAATAAACCGGGGGGGAGATTAATAAACCCGGGGGGGGGGAGATTAATAAACCCGGGGGGAGGAGATTAATAAACCCGGGGGGAGGAGATTAATAAACCCGGGGGGGAGATTAATAAACCGGGGGGGAGGAGATTAATAAACCCGGGGGAGGAGATTAATAAACCCGGGGGGAGGAGATTAATAAACCCGGGGGGAGGAGATTAATAAACCCGGGGGGAGGAGATTAATAAACCCGGGGGGAGGAGATTAATAAACCCGGGGGGGGAGATTAATAAACCCGGGGGGAGGAGATTAATAAATCCGGGGGGAGGAGATTAATAAACCCGGGGGGAGGAGATTAATAAACCCGGGGGGAGGAGATTAATAAACCCGGGGGGAGGAGATTAATAAACCCGGGGGGAGATTAATAAACCGGGGGGGGGAGATTAATAAACCCGGGGGGAGGAGATTAATAAACCCGGGGGGAGGAGATTAATAAACCCGGGGGGAGGAGATTAATAAACCCGGGGGGGAGATTAATATAAACCCGGGGGGAGGAGATTAATAAACCCGGGGGGAGGAGATTAATAAACCCGGGGGGAGGAGATTAATAAACCCGGGGGGGAGATTAATAAATCAGGGGGGGAGGAGATTAATAAACCCGGGGGGAGGAGATTAATAAACCCGGGGGGAGGAGATTAATAAACCCGGGGGAGGAGATTAATAAACCCGGGGGGAGGAGATTAATAAACCCGGGGGGAGGAGATTAATAAACCCGGGGGAGGAGATTAATAAACCCGGGGGGAGGAGATTAATAAACCCGGGGGGAGGAGATTAATAAACCCGGGGGGAGGAGATTAATAAACCCGGGGGAGGAGATTAATAAACCCGCGGGGAGGAGATTAATAAACCCGGGGGGAGGAGATTAATAAACCCGGGGGGAGGAGATTAATAAACCCGGGGGGAGGAGATTAATAAACCCGGGGGGGAGGAGATTAATAAACCCGGGGGAGATTAATAAACCCGGGGGGAGGAGATTAATAAACCCGGGGGGAGGAGATTAATAAACCCGGGGGGAGGAGATTAATAAACCCGGGGGGAGGAGATTAATAAACCCGGGGGGAGGAGATTAATAAACCCGGGGGGAGGAGATTAATAAACCCGGGGGGAGGAGATTAATAAACCGGGGGAGGAGATTAATAAACCCGGGGGGAGGAGATTAATAAACCCGGGGGGAGGAGATTAATAAACCCGGGGGAGGAGATTAATAAACCCGGGGGGAGGAGATTAATAAACCCGGGGGGGAGGAGATTAATAAACCCGGGGAGGAGATTAATAAACCCGGGGGGAGGAGATTAATAAACCCGGGGGAGGAGATTAATAAACCCGGGGGGAGGAGATTAATAAACCCGGGGGAGGAGATTAATAAACCCGGGGGGAGGAGATTAATAAACCCGGGGGGAGGGAGATTAATAAACCCGGGGGGAGGAGATTAATAAACCCGGGGGGAGGAGATTAATAAACCCGGGGGGAGGAGATTAATAAACCCGGGGGGAGGAGATTAATAAACACGGGGGGAGGAGATTAATAAACCCGGGGGAGGAGATTAATAAACCCGGGGGAGGAGATTAATAAACCCGGGGGGAGGAGATTAATAAACCCGGGGGGAGGAGATTAATAAACCGGGGGAGGAGATTAATAAACCCGGGGGGAGGAGATTAATAAACCCGGGGAGGAGATTAATAAACCCGGGGGGAGGAGATTAATAAACCCGGGGGGAGGAGATTAATAAAACCCGGGGGAGGAGATTAATAAACCCGGGGGAGGAGATTAATAAACCCGGGGGGAGGAGATTAATAAACCCGGGGGGGAGATTAATAAACACGGGGGGAGGGAGATTAATAAACCCGGGGGGAGGAGATTAATAACCCGGGGGAGGAGATTAATAAACCCGGGGGGAGGGAGATTAATAAACCCGGGGGGAGGAGATTAATAAACCCGGGGGGAGGAGATTAATAAACCCGGGGGGAGGAGATTAATAAACCCGGGGGGGAGGAGATTAATAAACACGGGGGGAGGGAGATTAATAAACCCGGGGGGAGGAGATTAATAAACCCGGGGGAGGGAGATTAATAAACCCGGGGGGAGGGAGATTAATAAACCCGGGGGGGAGGAGATTAATAAACCCGGGGGAGGGAGATTAATAAACACGGGGGAGGGAGATTAATAAACCCGGGGGAGGAGATTAATAAACCCGGGGGGGAGGAGATTAATAAACCCGGGGGGGGAGATTAATAAACCCGGGGGAGGAGATTAATAAACCCGGGGGAGGAGATTAATAAACCCGGGGGGGAGGGATTAATTAACCCGGGGGGGAGATTAATAAACCCGGGGGGAGGAGATTAATAAACCCGGGGGAGGAGATTAATAAACCCGGGGGGAGGAGATTAATAAACCCGGGGGGAGGAGATTAATAAACCCGGGGGAGGAGATTAATAAACCCGGGGGGGCGAGATTAATAACCCGGGGGGAGGAGATTAATAAACCCGGGGGGAGGAGATTAATAAACCCGGGGGGAGGAGATTAATAAACCCGGGGGGAGGAGATTAATAAACCCGGGGGGAGGAGATTAATAAACCCGGGGGGGGAGATTAATAAACCCGGGGGAGGAGATTAATAAACCCGGGGGGAGGAGATTAATAAACCCGGGGGGAGGGGATTAATTAACCCGGGGGGGAGATTAATAAACCCGGGGGAGGAGATTAATAAACCCGGGGGGAGGAGATTAATAAACCCGGGGGGAGGAGATTAATAAACCCGGGGGGAGGAGATTAATAAACCCGGGGGAGGAGATTAATAAACCCGGGGGGGAGGAGATTAATAAACCCGGGGAGGAGATTAATAAACCCGGGGGAGGAGATTAATAAACCCGGGGGAGGGATTAATAAACCCCGGGGGGGAGATTAATAAACCCGGGGGAGGAGATTAATAAACCCGGGGGAGGAGATTAATAAACCCGGGGGGGAGGAGATTAATAAACCCGGGGGGAGGAGATTAATAAACCCGGGGGAGGAGATTAATAAACCCGGGGGGGGGAGATTAATAAACCGGGGGGAGGAGATTAATAAACCCGGGGGGAGGAGATTAATAAACCGGGGTGAGGAGATTAATAAACCCGGGGGGAGGAGATTAATAAAACCGGGGTGAGGAGATTAATAAACCCGGGGGGGGAGATTAATAAACCCGGGGGGGGGGAGATTAATAAACCCGGGGGGAGGAGATTAATAAACCCGGGGGGAGGAGATTAATAAAACCGGGGTGAGGAGATTAATAAACCCGGGGGGAGGAGATTAATAAACCCGGGGGGAGGAGATTAATAAACCCGGGGGGAGGAGATTAATAAACCCGGGGGGAGGAGATTAATAAACCCGGGGGGAGGAGATTAATAAACACGGGGGGAGGAGATTAATAAAACCGGGGGTGAGGAGATTAATAAACCCGGGGGGAGGAGATTAATAAACACGGGGGGAGGAGATTAATAAACCGGGGGAGGAGATTAATAAACCAGGGGGGAGGAGATTAATAAACCCGGGGGGAGGAGATTAATAAACCCGGGGGGAGGAGATTAATAAACCCGGGGGAGGAGATTAATAAACCCGGGGGAGGAGATTAATAAACCCGGGGGAGGAGATTAATAAACCCGGGGGGAGGAGATTAATAAACCCGGGGAGGAGATTAATAAACCCGGGGGGGGACGAGATTAATAAACCCGGGGGGGAGGAGATTAATAAAACCGGGGGTGAGGAGATTAATAAACCCGGGGGGGGAGATTAATAAAACCGGGGGTGAGGAGATTAATAAACCGGGGGGAGGAGATTAATAAACCCGGGGGGAGGAGATTAATAAACCCGGGGGAGGAGATTAATAAACCCGGGGGGACGAGATTAATAAACCCGGGGGGGAGGAGATTAATAAACCCGGGGGAGGAGATTAATAAACCCGGGGGGAGGAGATTAATAAACCGGGGGTGAGGAGATTAATAAACCCGGGGGGGGGAGATTAATAAACCCGGGGGGGGGAGATTAATAAACCCGGGGGAGGAGATTAATAAAACCGGGGGTGAGGAGATTAATAAACCCGGGGGGGGAGATTAATAAACCCGGGGGGGGAGATTAATAAACCCAGGGGGGAGGAGATTAATAAACCGGGGGGAGGAGATTAATAAAACCGGGGGGAGGAGGAGATTAATAAACCCGGGGGGAGGAGATTAATAAACCCGGGGGGAGGAGATTAATAAACCCGGGGGGAGGAGATTAATAAACCCGGGGGAGGAGATTAATAAACCCGGGGGGAGGAGATTAATAAACCCGGGGGAGGAGATTAATAAAACCGGGGTGAGGAGATTAATAAACCCGGGGGGGGGAGATTAATAAACCCGGGGGGAGGGAGATTAATAAACCCGGGGGGAGGAGATTAATAAACCCGGGGGTGAGGAGATTAATAAACCCGGGGGAGGAGATTAATAAACCCGGGGGGAGGAGATTAATAAACCCGGGGGGAGGAGATTAATAAACCCGGGGGGAGGAGATTAATAAACCCGGGGGGAGGAGATTAATAAACCCGAGGGGAGGAGATTAATAAACCCGGGGGAGGAGTTTAATAAACCGGGGGTGAGGAGATTAATAAACCCGGGGGGAGGAGATTAATAAAACCCGGGGGGAGGAGATTAATAAACACGGGGGGAGGAGATTAATAAACCCGGGGGAGGAGATTAATAAACCCGGGGGGAGGAGATTAATAAACCCGGGGGAGGAGATTAATAAACACGGGGGGAGGAGATTAATAAACCCGGGGGGGAGATTAATAAACCGGGGGTGAGGAGATTAATAAACCCGGGGGGGAGATTAATAAACCGGGGGGAGGAGATTAATAAACCCGGGGGGAGGAGATTAATAAACCCGGGGGGAGGAGATTAATAAACCCGGGGGGGGGAGATTAATAAACCCGGGGGGAGGAGATTAATAAACCCGGGGGGAGGAGATTAATAAACCCGGGGGGAGGAGATTAATAAACCCGGGGGAGGAGATTAATAAACCCGGGGGGAGGAGATTAATAAACCCGGGGGGGGAGATTAATAAACCCGGGGGGAGGAGATTAATAAACCCGGGGGGAGGAGATTAATAAACCCGGGGGGAGGAGATTAATAAACCCGGGGGGAGGAGATTAATAAACCCGGGGGGAGGAGATTAATTAAACCCGGGGGGAGATTAATAAACCCGGGGGGGGGAGATTAATAAACCCGGGGGGAGGAGATTAATAAACCCGGGGGGGGAGATTAATAAACCCGGGGGGAGGAGATTAATAAACCCGGGGGGAGGAGATTAATAAACCCGGGTGGAGGAGATTAATAAACCCGGGGGGAGGAGATTAATAAACCCGGGGGGGGAGATTAATAAACCCGGGGGGAGGAGATTAATAAACCCGGGGGGAGGAGATTAATAAACCCGGGGGGGAGATTAATAAACCCGGGGGGGAGGAGATTAATAAACCCGGGGGAGGAGATTAATAAACCCGGGGGGTAGGAGATTAATAAACCCGGGGGGAGGAGATTAATAAACCCGGGGGGAGGAGATTAATAAAACCGGGGGGAGGAGATTAATAAACCCGGGGGGAGGAGATTAATAAACCCGGGGGGGGAGATTAATAAACCCGGGGGGAGGAGATTAATAAACCCGGGGGGGGAGATTAATAAAACCGGGTGGAGGAGATTAATAAACCCGGGGGGGGGGAGATTAATAAACCCGGGGGAGGAGATTAATAAACCCGGGGGGTAGGAGATTAATAAACCCGGGGGAGGAGATTAATAAACCCGGGGGGAGGAGATTAATAAACCCGGAGGGAGGAGATTAATAAACCCGGGGGGGAGGAGATTAATAAACCCGGGGGGGGAGATTAATAAACCCGGGGGGTGGAGATTAATAAAACCGGGGGGGAGGAGATTAATAAACCCGGGGGGGGAGATTAATAAACCCGGGGGGGGAGATTAATAAAACCGGGGGGGAGGAGATTAATAAACCCGGGGGGGGAGATTAATAAACCCGGCGGGGAGGAGATTAATAAACCCGGGGGGAGGGAGATTAATAAACCCGGGGGGAGGAGATTAATAAACCCGGGGGGAGGAGATTAATAAACCCGGGGGGGAGGAGATTAATAAACCCGGGGGGGAGGAGATTAATAAACCCGGGGGGAGGAGATTAATAAACCCGGGGGGGAGGAGATTAATAAACCCGGGGGGAGGAGATTAATAAACCCGGGGGAGATTAATAAACCCGGGGGGGAGGAGATTAATAAACCCGGGGGAGGAGATTAATAAACCCGGGGGGGGGAGATTAATAAAACCGGGGGGGAGGAGATTAATAAACCCGGGGGGGGAGATTAATAAACCCGGCGGGGAGGAGATTAATAAAACCGGGGGAGGAGATTAATAAACCCGGGGGGAGGAGATTAATAAACCCGGGGGGAGGAGATTAATAAACCCGGGGGGAGGAGATTAATAAACCCGGGGGGAGGAGATTAATAAACCCGGGGGGAGGAGATTAATAAACCCGGGGAGGAGATTAATAAACCCGGGGGGAGGAGATTAATAAACCCGGGGGGAGGAGATTAATAAACCCGGGGGGAGGAGATTAATAAACCCGGGGGAGATTAATAAACCCGGGGGGAGGAGATTAATAAACCCGGGGGGGAGATTAATAAACCCGGGGGGGAGATTAATAAACACGGGGGGAGGAGATTAATAAACCCGGGGGGGGGAGATTAATAAACCCGGGGGGAGGAGATTAATAAACCCGGGGGGAGGAGATTAATAAACCCGGGGGGGAGATTAATAAACACGGGGGGAGGAGATTAATAAACCCGGGGGGAGGAGGTTAATAAACCCGGGGGAGGAGATTAATAAACCCGGGGGGAGGAGATTAATAAACCCGGGGGGAGGAGATTAATAAACCCGGGGGGAGGAGATTAATAAACCCGGGGGGAGGAGATTAATAAACCCGGGGGGAGATTAATAAAGACGGGGGGAGGTTAATAAACCCGGGGGGAGATTAATAAACCCGGGGGGAGGAGATTAATAAACCCGGGGGGAGGAGATTAATAATCCCGGGGGGAGGAGATTAATAAACCCGGGGGGAGGAGATTAATAAACCCGGGGGGGGGAGGTTAATAAACCCGGGGGGAGATTAATAAACCCGGGGGGAGGAGATTAATAAACCCGGGGGGAGGAGATTAATAAACCCGGGGGGAGGAGATTAATAAACCCGGGGGGTGGAGATTAATAAACCCGGGGGGGGAGGAGATTAATAAACCCGGGGGAGGAGATTAATAAACCCGGGGGGGGAGGAGATTAATAAACCCGGGGGGAGATTAATAAACCCGGGGGGAGGAGATTAATAAACCCGAGGGGAGGAGATTAATAAACCCGGGGGAGGAGGTTAATAAACCCGGGGAGAGGAGATTAATAAACCCGGGGGGAGAAGATTAATAAACCCGGGGGGAGGAGATTAATAAACCCGGGGGGAGGAGATTAATAAACCCGGGGGGAGAAGATTAATAAACCCGGGGGGAGGAGATTAATAAACCCGGGGGGAGAAGATTAATAAACCGGGGGGGGAGATTATTAAACCCGGGGGAGGAGATTACTAAACCCGGGGGGGAGGAGATTAATAAACCCGGGGGGAGGAGATTAATAAACATGGGGGGAGGAGATTAATAAACCCGGGGGGAGGGAGATTAATAAACCCGGGGGGAGGAGATTAATAAACCCGGGGGGAGAAGATTAATAAACCCGGGGGGAGGAGTTTAATAAACCCGGGGGGAGGAGATTAATAAACCCGGGGGGGGAGATTAATAAAACCGGGGGTGAGGAGATTCATAAACCCGGGGGGCGGAGATTAATAAACCCGGGGGGAGGAGATTAATAAACCCGGGGGGAGATTAATAAACCCGGGGGGGAGGAGATTAATAAACCCGGGGGGAGGAGATTAATAAACCCGGGGGGAGGAGATTAATAAACCCGGGGGGGAGGAGATTAATAAACCCGGGGGGAGGAGATTAATAAACCCGGGGGGAGGAGATTAATAAACCCGGGGGAGGAGATTAATAAACCCGGGGGGAGGAGATTAATAAACCCGGGGGGGGAGATTAATAAAACCGGGGGTGAGGAGATTCATAAACCCGGGGGGCGGAGATTAATAAACCCGGGGGGAGGAGATTAATAAACCCGGGGGGAGATTAATAAACCCGGGGGGGAGGAGATTAATAAACCCGGGGGGAGGAGATTAATAAACCCGGGGGGAGGAGATTAATAAACCCGGGGGGGAGGAGATTAATAAACCCGGGGGGAGGAGATTAATAAACCCGGGGGGAGGAGATTAATAAACCCGGGGGAGGAGATTAATAAACCCGGGGGAGGAGATTAATAAACCCGGGGGGGAGGAGATTAATAAACCCGGGGGAGGAGATTAATAAACCCGGGGGGGAGGAGATTAATAAACCCGGGGGAGGAGATTAATAAACCCGGGTGGAGGAGATTAATAAACCCGGGGGGGGGGAGATTAATAAACCCGGGGGGAGGAGATTAATAAACCCGGGGGGGAGGAGATTAATAAACCCGGGGGAGGAGATTAATAAACCCGGGGGGGAGGAGATTAATAAACCCGGGGGGAGGAGATTAATAAACCCGGGGGGAGGAGATTAATAAACCCGGGGGAGGAGATTAATAAACCCGGGGGGAGGAGGTTAATAAACCCGGGGGGAGGAGATTAATAAACCCGTGGGAGGAGATTAATAAACCCGGGGGGAGGAGATTAATAAACCCGGGGGGAGGAGATTAATAAACCCGGGGGGAGATTAATAAACCCGGGGGGGAGGAGATTAATAAACCCGGGGGGTGGAGATTAATAAACCCGGGGGGAGGAGATTAATAAACCCGGGGGGAGATTAATAAACCCGGGGGGGAGATTAATAAAACCGGGTGGAGGAGATTAATAAACCCGGGGGGAGGAGATTAATAAACCCGGGGGGGAGATTAATAAAACCGGGTGGAGGAGATTAATAAACCCGGGGGGGGAGATTAATAAACCCGGGGGGAGATTAATAAACCCGGGGGAGGAGATTAATAAACCCGGGGGGAGATTAATAAACCCGGGGGGAGGAGATTAATAAACCCGGGGGGGAGATTAATAAAACCGGGTGGAGGAGATTAATAAACCCGGGGGGGGGAGATTAATAAACCCGGGTGGAGGAGATTAATAAACCCGGGGGGGAGGAGATTAATAAACCCGGGGGAGGAGATTAATAAACCCGGGGGGGAGGAGATTAATAAACCCGGGGGGAGGAGATTAATAAACCCGGGGGGAGGAGATTAATAAACCCGGGGGGAGGAGATTAATAAACCCGGGGGGAGGAGATTAATAAACCCGGGGGGAGGAGATTAATAAACCCGGGGGGAGGAGATTAATAAACCCGGGGGGAGGAGATTAATAAACCCGGGGAGGAGATTAATAAACCCGGGGGGAGGAGATTAATAAACCCGGGGGGAGGAGATTAATAAACCCGGGGAGGAGATTAATAAACCCGGGGGGAGGGAGATTAATAAACCCGGGGAGGAGATTAATAAACCCGGGGGGAGGAGATTAATAAACCCGGGGGGAGGAGATTAATAAACCCGGGGAGGAGATTAATAAACCCGGGGGGAGGAGATTAATAAACCCGGGGGGAGGAGATTAATAAACCCGGGGGGAGGAGATTAATAAACCCGGGGGGAGGAGATTAATAAACCCGGGGGGGAGATTAATAAACACGGGGGGAGGAGATTAATAAACCCGGGGGGAGGAGATTAATAAACCCGGGGGGAGGAGATTAATAAACCCGGGGGGAGGAGATTAATAAACCCGGGGGGAGGAGATTAATAAACCCGGGGGGAGGAGATTAATAAACCCGGGGGGGGAGGAGATTAATAAACCCGGGGGGAGGAGATTAATAAACCCGGGGGGAGGAGATTAATAAACCCGGGGGGGGGAGATTAATAAACACGGGGGGAGGAGATTAATAAACCCGGGGGGGAGATTAATAAACCCGGGGGGAGGAGATTAATAAACCCGGGGGGACATTAATAAACACGGGGGGGGGAGATTAATAAACCCAGGGGGAGGAGATTAATAAACCCGGGGGGAGGAGATTAATAAACCCGGGGGGAGGAGATTAATAAACCCGGGGGGAGGAGATTAATAAACCCGGGGGTGGAGATTAATAAACCCGGGGGGGGGGAGATTAATAAACCCGGGGGAGGAGATTAATAAACCCGGGGGGAGGAGATTAATAAACCCGGGGGGAGGAGATTAATAAACCCGGGGGGGAGATTAATAAACCCGGGGGGAGGAGATTAATAAACCCGGGGGGAGGAGATTAATAAACCCGGGGGGAGGAGATTAATAAACCCGGGGGGAGGAGATTAATAAACCCGGGGGGAGGAGATTAATAATCCAGGGGGGAGGAGATTAATAAACCCGGGGGGAGGAGATTAATAAACCCGGGGGGGAGGAGATTAATAAACACGGGGGGGAGGAGATTAATAAACCCGGGGGGAGGAGATTAATAAACCCGGGGGGGAGGAGATTAATAAACCCGGGGGGTGGAGATTAATAATCCCGGGGGGAGGAGATTAATAAACCCGGGGGTTGGAGATTAATAAACCCGGGGGGAGGAGATTAATAAACCCGGGGGAGGAGATTAATAAACCCGGGGGGAGGAGATTAATAAACCCGGGGGGGGGGAGATTAATAAACCCGGGGGAGGAGATTAATAAACCCGGGGGGGAGGAGATTAATAAACCCGGGGGGAGGAGATTAATAAACCCGGGGTGAGGAGATTAATAAACCCGGGGTGAGGAGATTAATAAACCCGGGGGGGAGGAGATTAATAAACACGGGGGGAGGAGATTAATAAACCCGGGGGGAGGAGATTAATAAACCCGGGGTGAGGAGATTAATAAACCCGGGGGGAGGAGATTAATAAACCCGGGGGGAGGAGATTAATAAACCCGGGGGAGGAGATTAATAAACCCGGGGGAGGAGATTAATAAACCCGGGGGAGGAGATTAATAAACCCGTGGGGGGGAGATTAATAAACCCGGGGGGAGGAGATTAATAAACCCGGGGGGGGAGATTAATAAACCCGTGGGAGGAGATTAATAAACCCGTGGGGGGGAGATTAATAAACCCGGGGGGAGGAGATTAATAAACCCGGGGGGAGGAGATTAATAAACCTGGGGGGAGGAGATTAATAAACCTGGGGGAGGAGATTAATAAACCCGAGGGGGAGATTAATAAACCCGGGGGGAGGAGATTAATAAACCTGGGGGAGGAGATTAATAAACCCGGGGGGAGTAGATTAATAAACCCGGGGGGGAGATTAATAAACCCGGGGGGAGGAGATTAATAAACCTGGGGGAGGAGATTAATAAACCCGGGGGGAGGAGATTAATAAACCCGGGGGGAGGAGATTAATAAACCCGGGGGGGAGGAGATTAATAAACCCGGGGGGGAGGGAGATTAATAAACCCGGGGGGAGGAGATTAATAAACCCGGGGGGAGGAGATTAATAAACCGGGGGGGGGAGATTAATAAACCCGGGGGGAGGAGATTAATAAACCCGGGGGGAGGAGATTAATAAACATGGGGGGAGGAGATTAATAAACCCGGGGGGAGGAGATTAATAAACCCGGGGGGGAGGAGATTAATAAACCCGGGGGGAGGAGATTAATAAACCCGGGGGGAGGAGATTAATAAACCCGGGGGGAGGGAGATTAATAAACCCGGGGGGAGGAGATTAATAAACCCGGGGGGTGGAGATTAATAAACCCGGGGGGGGAGATTAATAAACCCGGGGGGGAGGGAGATTAATAAACCCGGGGGGAGGAGATTAATAAACCCGGGGGGTGGAGATTAATAAACCCGGGGGGAGGAGATTAATAAACCCGGGGGGAGGAGATTAATAAACCCGGGGGGAGGAGATTAATAAACCCGGGGGGAGGAGATTAATAAACCCGGGGGGGAGGAGATTAATAAACCCGGGGGGAGGAGATTAATAAACCCGGGGGGAGGAGATTAATAAACCCGGGGGGAGGGGATTAATAAACCCGGGGGGAGGAGATTAATAAACCCGGGGGGAGGAGATTAATAAACCCGGGGGGAGGAGATTAATAAACCCGGGGGGGAGATTAATAAACCCGGGGGGAGGAGATTAATAAACCCGGGGGGAGGAGATTAATAAACCCGGGGGGAGGAGATTAATAAACCCGGGGGAGGGAGATTAATAAACCCGGGGGGAGGAGATTAATAAACACGGGGGGAGGAGATTAATAAACCCGGGGGGAGGAGATTAATAAACCCGGGGGAGGAGATTAATAAACCCGGGGGGAGGAGATTAATAAACCCGGGGGGAGGAGATTAATAAACCCGGGGGGAGGGAGATTAATAAACCCGGGGGGAGGAGATTAATAAACCCGGGGGGGGAGATTAATAAACCCGGGGGGGGAGATTAATAAACCCGGGGGAGGAGATTAATAAACCCGGGGGGAGGAGATTAATAAACCCGGGGGGAGGAGATTAATAAACCCGGGGGAGGAGATTAATAAACCCGGGGGGAGGAGATTAATAAACCCGGGGGGAGGAGATTAATAAACCCGGGGGAGGAGATTAATAAACCCGGGGGGAGGAGATTAATAAACCCGGGGGGGGGAGATTAATAAACCCGGGGGAGGAGATTAATAAACCCGGGGGGGAGGAGATTAATAAACCCGGGGGGAGGAGATTAATAAACCCGGGGGGAGGAGATTAATAAACCCGAGGGGAGATTAATAAACCCGGGGGGAGGAGATTAATAAACCCGGGGGAGGAGATTAATAAACCCGGGGGGGGGAGATTAATAAACCCGGGGGAGGAGATTAATAAACCCGGGGGGGAGGAGATTAATAAACATGGGGGGAGGAGATTAATAAACCCGGGGGGAGGAGATTAATAAACCCGGGGGGGGAGATTAATAAACCCGGGGGGAGGAGATTAATAAACCCGGGGGGAGATTAATAAACCCGGGGGGAGGAGATTAATAAACCCGGGGGGAGGAGATTAATAAACCCGGGGGGAGGAGATTAATAAACCCGGGGGGAGGAGATTAATAAACCCGGGGGAGGAGATTAATAAACCCGGGGGGAGGAGATTAATAAACCCGGGGGGGAGATTAATAAACTCGGGGGGTGGAGATTAATAAACCCGGGGGAGGAGATTAATAAACCCGGGGGGAGGAGATTAATAAACCCGGGGGGAGGAGATTAATAAACCCGGGGGGAGGAGATTAATAAACCCGGGGGGAGGAGATTAATAAACCGGGGGGAGGGAGATTAATAAACCCGGGGGGAGGAGATTAATAAACCCGGGGGAGGAGATTAATAAACCCGGGGGAGGAGATTAATAAACCCGGGGGGAGGAGATTAATAAACCCGGGGGGGGAGGAGATTAATAAACCCGGGGGGTGGAGATTAATAAACCCGGGGGAGGAGATTAATAAACCCGGGGGAGGAGATTAATAAACCCGGGGGGAGGAGATTAATAAACCCGGGGGGGGAGGAGATTAATAAACCCGGGGGGTGGAGATTAATAAACCCGGGGGGAGGAGATTAATAAACCCGGGGGAGGGAGATTAATAAACCCGGGGGGAGGAGATTAATAAACCCGGGGGAGGAGATTAATAAACCCGGGGGAGGAGATTAATAAACCCGGGGGGAGGAGATTAATAAACCCGGGGGGAGGAGATTAATAAACCCGTGGGGAGGAGATTAATAAACCCGGGGGGAGGAGATTAATAAACCCGGGGGGAGGAGATTAATAAACCCGGGGGGAGGAGATTAATAAACCCGGGGGGAGATTAATAAACCCGGGGGAGGAGATTAATAAACCCGGGGGGAGGAGATTAATAAACCCGGGGGGAGGAGATTAATAAACCCGGGGGGAGATTAATAAACCCGGGGGAGGAGATTAATAAACCCGGGGGGAGGAGATTAATAAACCCGGGGGGAGGAGATTAATAAACCCGGGGGAGGAGATTAATAAACCCGGGGGGAGGAGATTAATAAACCCGGGGGGAGGAGATTAATAAACCCGGGGGGAGGAGATTAATAAACCCGGGGGAGGAGATTAATAAACCGGGGGGAGGAGATTAATAAACCCGGGGGGAGGAGATTAATAAACCCGGGGGGAGGAGATTAATAAACCCGGGGGGAGGAGATTAATAAACCCGGGGGGAGGAGATTAATAAACCCGGGGGGAGGAGATTAATAAACCCGGGGGGAGGAGATTAATAAACCCGGGGGGGAGATTAATAAACCCGGGGGGAGGAGATTAATAAACCCGGGGGGAGATTAATAAACCCGGGGGGAGGAGATTAATAAACCCGGGGGGGGAGATGAATAAACCCGGGGGAGGAGATTAATAAACCCGGGGGGGAGGAGATTAATAAACCCGGGGGAGGAGATTAATAAACCCGGGGGGGAGGAGATTAATAAACCCGGGGGGAGGAGATTAATAAACCCGGGGGGGGGAGATTAATAAACCCGGGGGGGGGAGATTAATAAACCCGGGGGGAGGAGATTAATAAACCCGGGGGGGGAGATTAATAAACCCGGGGGGGGGGAGATTAATAAATTCGGGGGGAGGAGATTAATAAACCCGGGGGGGAGGAGATTAATAAACCCGGGGGGAGGAGATTAATAAACCCGGGGGGGGGAGATTAATAAACCCGTGGGAGGAGATTAATAAATCCGGGGGGGGGAGATTAATAAACCCGGGGGGGGGAGATTAATAAATCCGGGGGGGGGAGCTTAATAAACCCGCGGGGGGAGATTAATAAACCCGGGGGAGGAGATTAATAAACCCGGGGGGAGGAGATTAATAAACCCGGGGGGAGGAGATTAATAAACCCGGGGGAAGGAGATTAATAAACCCGGGGGGAGGAGATTAATAAACCCGGGGGAAGGAGATTAATAAACCCGGGGGAAGGAGATTAATAAACCCGCGGGGGGAGATTAATAAACCCGGGGGAGGAGATTAATAAACCCGGGGGGAGGAGATTAATAAACCCGGGGGGAGGAGATTAATAAACCCGGGGGAAGGAGATTAATAAACCCGTGGGGGGAGATTAATAAACCCGGGGGGAGGAGATAAATAAAACCGGGGGAGGAGATTAATAAACCCGGGGGGGAGGAGATTAATAAACCCGGGGGGAGGAGATTAATAAACCCGGGGGGAGGGGATTAATAAACCCGGGGGGAGGAGATTAATAAACCCGGGGGGGAGGAGATTAATAAACCCGGGGGAGGAGATTAATAAACCCGGGGGGGAGGAGATTAATAAACCCGGGGGGAGGAGATTAATAAACCCGGGGGAGGAGATTAATAAACCCGGGGGGAGGAAATTAATAAACCCGGGGGGGAGGAGATTAATAAACCCGGGGGGAGGAGATTAATAAACCCGGGGGGAGGAGATTAATAAACCCGGGGGGAGGAGATTAATAAACCCGGGGGGGGGAGATTAATAAACCCGGGGGGGAGGAGATGAATAAACCCGGGAGAGGATATTAATAAACCCGGGGGGGAGGAGATGAATAAACCCGGGGGAGGAGATTAATAAACCCGGGGGGAGGAGATTAATAAACCCGGGGGGGGGAGATTAATAAACCCGGGGGGAGGAGATTAATAAACCCCGGGGGGAGGAGATTAACAAACCCGGGGGGGGGAGATTAATAAACCCGGGGGGAGGAGATGAATAAACCCGGGGGGGGAGATTAATAAACCCGGGGGGAGGAGATGAATAAACCCGGGGGAGGAGATTCATAAACTCAGGGGGAGGAGATTAATAAACCCGGGGGGAGGAGATTAATAAACCCGGGGGGAGGAGATTAATAAACCCGGGGGGAGGAGATTAATAAACCCGGGGGGAGGAGATTAATAAACCCGGGGGGAGGAGATTAATAATCCCGGGGGGGAGGAGATTAATAAACCCGGGGGGGAGGAGATTAATAATCCCGGGGGGGAGGAGATTAATAATCCCGTGGGGAGGAGATTAATAATCCCGGGGGGAGGAGATTAATAATCCCGGGGGGGAGGAGATTAATAATACCGGGGGGGAGGAGATTAATAAACCCGGGGGGGAGGAGATTAATAATCCCGGGGGGAGGAGATTAATAATCCCGTGGGGGAGGAGATTAATAATCCCGGGGGGGAGGAGATTAATAATCCCGGGGGGGAGATTAATAAACCCGGGGGGAGGAGATTAATAAACCCGGGGGGAGGAGATTAATAAACCCGGGGGGAGGAGATTAATAAACCCGGGGGGGAGGAGATTAATAATCCCGGGGGGAGGAGATTAATAATCCCGTGGGGAGGAGATTAATAATACCGTGGGGAGGAGATTAATAATCCCGGGGGGGAGGAGATTAATAATCCCGGGGGGAGGAGATTAATAATCCCGTGGGGAGGAGATTAATAATCCCGGGGGGAGGAGATTAATAAACCCGGGGGGAGGAGATTAATAATCCTGGGGGGAGGAGATTAATAAACCCGGGGGGAGGAGATTAATAAACCCGGGGGTGAGGAGATTAATAAACCCGGGGGGAGGAGATTAATAAACCCGGGGGAGGAGATTAATAAACCCGGGGGGAGGAGATTAATAAACCCGGGGGGAGGAGATTAATAAACCCGGGGGGAGGAGATTAATAATCCCGGGGGGAGGAGATTAATAAACCCGCGGGGAGGAGATTAATAAACCCGGGGGGGAGGAGATTAATAAACCCGGGGGGAGGAGATTAATAATCCCGGGGGGAGGAGATTAATAAACCCGCGGGGAGGAGATTAATAAACCCGGGGGGGAGGAGATTAATAAACCCGGGGGGAGGAGATTAATAAACCCGGGGGGGGGAGATTAATAAACCCGGGGGGGTTCGTGATTAATAAACCCGGGGGGGAGGAGATTAATAAACCCGGGGGGGAGGAGATTAATAAACCCGGGGGGAGGAGATTAATAAACCCGGGGGGAGGAGATTAATAAACCCGGGGGGAGGAGATTAATAAACCCGGGGGGAGGAGATTAATAAACCCGGGGGGAGGAGATTAATAAACCCGGGGGGGTTCGTGATTAATAAACCCGGGGGGAGGAGATTAATAAACCCGGGGGAGGAGATTAATAAACCCGGGGGGAGGAGATTAATAAACCCGGGGGGAGGAGATTAATAAACCCGGGGGGAGGAGATTAATAAACCCGGGGGGAGGAGATTAATAAACCCGGGGGGAGGAGAATAATAAACCCGGGGGGAGGAGATTAATAAACCAGGGGTGGAGATTAATAAACCCGGGGGGAGGAGATTAATAAACCCGGGGGGAGGAGATTAATAAACCCGGGGGGAGGAGATTAATAAACCCGGGGGGAGGAGATTAATAAACCCGGGGGAGGAGATTAATAAACCCGGGGGGAGGAGATTAATAAACCCGGGGGAGGAGATTAATAAACCCGGGGGGAGGAGGTTAATAAACCCGGGGGGAGGAGATTAATAAACCCGGGGGGGGGGGGAGATTGATAAACCCGGGGGGTGGAGATTAATAAACCCGGGGGGAGGAGATTAATAAACCCGGGGGGAGGAGATTAATAAACCCGGGGGGAGGAGATTAATAAACCCGGGGGGAGGAGATTAATAAACCCGGGGGGAGGAGATTAATAAACCCGGGGGGAGGAGATTAATAAACCCGGGGGGAGGAGATTAATAAACTCGGGGGGAGGAGATTAATAAACCCGGGGGGAGGAGATTAATAAACCCGGGGGGAGGAGAGTAATAAACCCGGGGGGAGGAGATTAATAAACCCGGGGGGGGGGATTAATAAACCGGGGGGAGGAGATTAATAAACCCGGGGGGAGGAGATTAATAAACCCGGGGGGGGGAGATTAATAAACCCGGGGGGAGGAGATTAATAAACCCGGGGGGAGGAGATTAATAAACCGGGGGGAGGAGATTAATAAACCCGGGGGGAGGAGATTAATAAACCCGGGGGGGAGGAGATTAATAAACCCGGGGGAGGAGATTAATAAACCCGGGGGGAGGAGATTAATAAACCCGGGGGGAGGAGATTAATAAAACCGGGGGGAGGAGATTAATAAACCCGGGGGAGGAGATTAATAAACCCGGGGGGAGGAGATTAATAAACCCGGGGGGAGGAGATTAATAAACCCGGGGGGAGATTAATAAACCCGGGGGGAGGAGATTAATAAACCCGGGGGGGGAGATGAATAAACCCGGGGGGAGATTAATAAACCCGGGGGGGAGGAGATTAATAAACCCGGGGGGAGGAGATTAATAAACCCGGGTTGGAGATTAATAAACCCGGGGGGGAGATTAATAAACCCGGGGGGGAGATTAATAAACCCGGGGGGAGGAGATTAATAAACCCGGGGGGGAGGAGATTAATAAACCCGGGGGGAGGGAGATTAATAAACCCGGGGGGAGGAGATTAATAAACCCGGGGGGAGGAGATTAATAAACCCGGGGGGAGGAGATTAATAAACCCGGGGGGAGGAGATTAATAAACCCGGGGGGAGGAGATTAATAAACCCGGGGGGAGGAGATTAATAAACCCGGGGGGGGAGATTAATAAACCCGGGGGGAGGAGATTAATAAACCCGGGCGGGGGATTAATAAACTCGGGGGGAGATTAATAAACCCGGGGGAGGAGATTAATAAAACCGGGGGGAGGAGATTAATAAAACCGGGGGGAGGAGATTAATAAACCCGGGGGGAGGAGATTAATAAACCCGGGGGGAGGAGATTAATAAACCCGGGGGGAGGAGATTAATAAACCCGGGGGGAGATTAATAAACCCGGGGGGGGGAGATTAATAAACCCGTGGGAGGAGATTAATAAATCCGGGGGGGGAGATTAATAAACCCGGGGGGGGAGATTAATAAACCCGGGGGGAGGAGATTAATAAACCCGGGGGGAGGAGATTAATAAACCCGGGGGGAGGAGATTAATAAACCCGGGGGGAGGAGATTAATAAACCCGGGGGGGAGGAGATTAATAAACCCGGGGGGAGATTAATAAACCCGGGGGGGGGAGATTAATAAACCCGGGGGAGGGAGATTAATAAACCCGGGGGGAGGAGATTAATAAACCCGGGGGGAGGAGATTAATAAACCCGGGGGGGAGGAGATTAATAAACCCGGGGGGAGGAGATTAATAAACCCGGGGGGAGGAGATTAATAAACCCGGGGGGAGATTAATAAACCCGGGGGGGGGAGATTAATAAACCCGTGGGAGGAGATTAATAAATCCGGGGGGGGAGATTAATAAACCCGGGGGGGGGAGATTAATAAATCCGGGGGGAGGAGATTAATAAAACCGGGGGGAGATTAATAAACCCGGGGGGGGGGAGATTAATAAACCCGTGGGAGGAGATTAATAAATCCGGGGGGGGGAGATTAATAAACCCGGGGGGGGGAGATTAATAAACCCGGGGGGGAGATTAATAAATCCGGGGGGAGGAGATTAATAAACCCGGGGGGAGGAGATTATTAAACCCGGGGGGAGGAGATTAATAAACCCGGGGGGGTGATTAATAAACCCGGGGGGAGGAGATTAATAAACCCGGGGGAGGAGATTAATAAACCCGGGGGGAGATTAATAAACCGGGGGGAGGAGATTAATAAACCCGGGGGGGGGAGATTAATAAACCGGGGGGAGGAGATTAATAAACCCGGGGGGAGATTAATAAACCGGGGGGGGAAGATTAATAAACCCGCGGGGAGGAGATTAATAAACCCGGGGGGGGAGATTAATAAACCCGGGGGAGGAGATTAATAAACCCGGGGGGAGGAGATTAATAAACCCGGGGGGGAGGAGATTAATAAACCCGAGGGGAGGAGATTAATAAACCCGGGGGAGGAGATTAATAAACCCGAGGGGAGATTAATAAACCCGGGGGGAGGAGATTAATAAACCCGAGGGGAGGAGATTAATAAACCCGGGGGAGGAGATTAATAAACCCGAGGGGAGATTAATAAACCCGGGGGGAGGAGATTAATAAACCCGAGGGGAGGAGATTAATAAACCCGGGGGAGGAGATTAATAAACCCGAGGGGAGATTAATAAACCCGAGGGGAGATTAATAAACCCGGGGGAGGAGATTAATAAACCCGGGGGGAGGAGATTAATAAACCCGGGGGGAGGAGATTAATAAACCCGGGGGAGGAGATTAATAAACCCGGGGGGAGGAGATTAATAAACCCGGGGGGAGATTAATAAACCCAGGGGGAGGAGATTGATAAACCCGGGGGGGGAGATTAATAAACCCGGGGGGAGGAGATTAATAAACCAGGGGTGGAGATTAATAAACCCGGGGGGAGGAGATTAATAAACCCGGGGGCAGGAGATTAATAAACCCGGGGGGAGGAGATTAATAAACCCGGGGGGAGGAGATTAATAAACCCAGGGGGGAGGAGATTAATAAACCCGGGGGGAGGAGATTAATAAACCCAGGGGGGAGGAGATTAATAAACCCGGGGGGAGGAGATTAATAAACCCGGGGGGGAGGAGATTAATAAACCCGGGGGGAGGAGATTAATAAACCCGGGGGGAGGAGATTAATAAACCCGGGGGGGAGGAGATTAATAAACCCGGGGGGAGGAGATTAATAAACCCAGGGGGGAGGAGATTAATAAACCCGGGGGGAGTGAGATTAATATACCTGGGGGGAGGAGATTAATAAACCCGGGGGGGGAGATTAATAAACCCGGGGGGAGGAGATTAATAAACCCGGGGGGGAGGAGATTAATAAACCCGGGGGGAGGAGATTAATAAACCCGGGGGAGGGAGATTAATAAACCCGGGGGGAGGGAGATTAATAAACCCGGGGGGTGGAGATTAATAAACCCGGGGGGAGGAGATTAATAAACCCGGGGGGGAGGAGATTAATAAACCCGGGGGGAGGAGATTAATAAACCCGGGGGGAGGAGATTAATAAACCCGGGGGAGGGAGATTAATAAACCCGGGGGGGGAGATTAATAAACCCGGGGGGAGGAGATTAATAACCCGGGGGGAGGAGATTAATAAACCCGGGGGGAGGAGATTAATAAACCCGGGGGGAGGAGATTAATAAACCCGGGGGGAGGAGATTAATAAACCCGAGGGGAGGAGATTAATAAACCCGGGGGGAGGAGATTAATAAACCCGGGGGGGGAGATTAATAAACCCGGGGGGAGTGAGATTAATATACCCGGGGGGAGGAGATTAATAAACCCGGGGGGAGTGAGATTAATATACCCGGGGGGAGGAGATTAATAAACCCGGGGGGGAGGAGATTAATAAACCCGGGGGGAGGAGATTAATAAACCCGGGGGAGGGAGATTAATAAACCCGGGGGGAGGAGATTAATAAACCCGGGGGGAGGAGATTAATAAACCCGGGGGGAGGAGATTAATAAACCCGGGGGGAGAAGATTAATAAACCCGGGGGGGGAGATTAATAAACCCGGGGGGAGGAGATTAATAAACCCGGGGGGAGGAGATTAATAAACCCGGGGGAGGAGATTAATAAACCCGTGGGGAGGAGATTAATAAACCCGGGGGGAGGAGATTAATAAACCCGGGGGGAGGAGATTAATAAACCCGGGGGGAGGAGATTAATAAACCCGGGGGGAGGAGATTAATAAACCCGGGGGGAGATTAATAAACCCGGGGGGAGGAGATTAATAAACCCGGGGGGAGGAGATTAATAAACCCGGGGGGAGGAGATTAATAAACCCGGGGGGAGGAGATTAATAAACCCGGGGGGGGGGATTAATAAACCCGGGGGGAGATTAATAAACCCGGGGGGAGGAGATTAATAAACCCGGGGGGAGGAGATTAATAAACCCGGGTGGGAGGAGATTAATAAACCCGGGGGAGGAGATTAATAACCCGGGGGGGTGGAGATTAATAAACCCGGGGGGAGGAGATTAATAAACCCGGGGGGAGGAGATTAATAAACCCGGGTGGGAGGAGATTAATAAACCCGGGGGAGGAGATTAATAACCCGGGGGGGTGGAGATTAATAAACCCGGGGGGAGGAGATTAATAAACCCGGGGGGGAGGAGATTAATAAACCCGGGGGGAGGAGATTAATAAACCCGGGGGGAGGAGATTAATAAACCCGGGGGGAGGAGATTAATAAACCCGGGGGGAGGAGATTAATAAACCCGGGGGGGGAGATTAATAAACCCGGGGGAGGAGATTAATAAACCCGGGGGGGGAGATTAATAAACCCGGGGGAGGAGATTAATAAACCCGGGGGGAGGAGATTAATAAACCCGGGGGGAGGAGATTAATAAACCCGGGGGGAGGAGATTAATAAACCCGGGGGGGGAGGAGATTAATAAACCCGGGGGGGAGGAGATTAATAAACCCGGGGATAGGAGATTAATAAACCCGGGGGGAGGAGATTAATAAACCCGGGGGGAGGAGATTAATAAACCCGGGGGGGAGATTAATAAACCCGGGGGGAGGAGATTAATAAACCCGGGGGGGGGAGATTAATAAACCCGGGGGGAGGAGATTAATAAACCCGGGGGGGGAGGAGATTAATAAACCCGGGGGGGAGATTAATAAACCCGGGGGGGAGGAGATTAATAAACCCGGGGGGGAGATTAATAAACCCGGGGGGAGGAGATTAATAAACCCGGGGGGGGGAGATTAAATAAACCCGGGGGGAGGAGATTAATAAACCCGGGGGGGGAGGAGATTAATAAACCCGGGGGGAGGAGATTAATAAACCCGGGGGGGAGATTAATAAACCCGGGGGGAGGAGATTAATAAACCCGGGGGGAGGAGATTAATAAACCCGGGGGGAGGAGATTAATAAACCCGGGGGGAGGAGATTAATAAACCCGGGGGGAGGAGATTAATAAACCCGGGGGAGGGAGATTAATAAACCCGGGGGGGAGGAGATTAATAAACCCGGGGGGAGGAGATTAATAAACCCGGGGGGAGGGGAGATTAATAAACCCGGGGGGAGGAGATTAATAAACCCGGGGGGGGGAGATTAATAAACCCGGGGGGAGGAGATTAATAAACCCGGGGGGAGGAGATTAATAAACCCGGGGGGAGGGGAGATTAATAAACCCGGGGGGAGGAGATTAATAAACCCGGGGGGAGGAGATTAATAAACCCGGGGGGAGGAGATTAATAAACCCGGGGGGAGGAGATTAATAAACCCGGGGGAGGAGATTAATAAACCCGGGGGGGGGGAGATTAATAAACCCGGGGGGAGGAGATTAATAAACCCGGGGGGAGGAGATTAATAAACCCGGGGGAGGAGATTAATAAACCCGGGGGGGGGGGAGATTAATAAACCCGGGGGGAGGAGATTAATAAACCCGGGGGAGGAGATTAATAAACCCGGGGGGGGAGATTAATAAACCCGGGGGGAGGAGATTAATAAACCCGGGGGGGGAGGAGATTAATAAACCCGGGGGGGAGGAGATTAATAAACCCGGGGGAGGAGATTAATAAACCCGGTGGGGGGGGAGATTAATAAACCCGGGGGGGGAGATTAATAAACCCGGGGGAGGAGATTAATAAACCCGGGGGGAGGAGATTAATAAACCCGAGGGGGAGGAGATTAATAAACCCGGGGGGAAATTAATAAACCAGAGGGGGGAGGAGATTAATAAACCCGGGGGGAGATTAATAAACCCGGGGGGAGGAGATTAATAAACTCGGGGGGAGGAGATTAATAAACCCGGGGGGGAGGAGATTAATAAACCCGGGGGGAGGAGATTAATAAACCCGGGGGGAGGAGATTAATAAACCCGGGGGGGGGGGAGATTAATAAACCCGGGGGGAGGAGATTAATAAACCCGGGGGGAGGAGATTAATAAACCCGGGGGGAGGAGATTAATAAACTCGGGGGGGAGGAGATTAATAAACTCGGGGGGAGGAGATTAATAAACCCGGGGGGAGGAGATTAATAAACCCGGGGGGAGGAGATTAATAAACCCGGGTGGGAGGAGATTAATAAACCCGGGGGAGGAGATTAATAACCCGGGGGGGTGGAGATTAATAAACCCGGGGGGAGGAGATTAATAAACCCGGGGGGGAGGAGATTAATAAACCCGGGGGGAGGAGATTAATAAACCCGGGGGGAGGAGATTAATAAACCCGGGGGGAGGAGATTAATAAACCCGGGGGGAGGAGATTAATAAACCCGGGGGGGGAGATTAATAAACCCGGGGGGAGGAGATTAATAAACCCGGGGGGGGAGATTAATAAACCCGGGGGAGGAGATTAATAAACCCGGGGGAGGAGATTAATAAACCCGGGGGAGGAGATTAATAAACCCGGGGGGGGAGATTAATAAACCCGGGGGGGAGGAGATTAATAAACCCGGGGGAGGAGATTAATAAACCCGGGGGGAGGAGATTAATAAACCCGGGGGGAGGAGATTAATAAACCCGGGGGGGGAGGAGATTAATAAACCCGGGGGGAGGAGATTAATAAACCCGGGGGGGGAGGAGATTAATAAACCCGGGGGGGAGGAGATTAATAAACCCGGGGATAGGAGATTAATAAACCCGGGGGGAGGAGATTAATAAACCCGGGGGGAGGAGATTAATAAACCCGGGGGGGAGATTAATAAACCCGGGGGGAGGAGATTAATAAACCCGGGGGGGGGAGATTAATAAACCCGGGGGGAGGAGATTAATAAACCCGGGGGGGGAGGAGATTAATAAACCCGGGGGGGAGATTAATAAACCCGGGGGGAGGAGATTAATAAACCCGGGGGGGGAGATTAATAAACCCGGGGGGGAGGAGATTAATAAACCCGGGGGGGGGAGATTAATAAACCCGGGGGAGGAGATTAATAAACCCGGGGGGGGAGGAGATTAATAAACCCGGGGGGAGGAGATTAATAAACCCGGGGGGGAGGAGATTAATAAACTCAGGGGGAGGAGATTAATAAACCCGGGGGGGGAGATTAATAAACCCGGGGGGGAGATTAATAAACCCGGGGGGGGGAGATTAATAAACCCGGGGGAGGAGATTAATAAACCCGGGGGGGAGGAGATTAATAAACCCGGGGGGGAGGAGATTAATAAACCTGAGGGGAGGAGATTAATAAACCCGGGGGAGATTAATAAACCCGGGGGGGAGGAGATTAATAAACCCGGGGAGGAGATTAATAAACCAGGGGGAGGAGATTAATAAACCCGGGGGGGGGAGATTAATAAACCCGGGGGGAGGAGATTAATAAACCCGGGGGAGGAGATTAATAAACCCGGGGCGAGGAGATTAATAAACCCGGGGGGAGGAGATTAATAAACCCGGGGGGAGGAGATTAATAAACCCGGGGGGAGGAGATTAATAAACCAGGGGGGAGGAGATTAATAAACCCGGGGGGAGGAGATTAATAAACCCGGGGGGGGAGATTAATAAACCCTGGGGGAGGAGATTAATAAACCCGGGGGGAGGAGATTAATAAACCCGGGGGGAGGAGATTAATAAACCCGGGGGGAGGAGATTAATAAACCCGGGGGGAGGAGATTAATAAACCCGGGGGAGGAGATTAATAAACCCGGGGGGAGGAGATTAATAAACCCGGGGGGAGGAGATTAATAAACCCGAGGGGAGATTAATAAACCCGGGGGGAGGAGATTAATAAACCCGGGGGGAGGAGATTAATAAACCCGGGGGGGAGATTAATAAACCCGGGGGGAGGAGATTAATAAACCCGGGGGAGGAGATTAATAAACCCGGGGGGAGGAGATTAATAAACCCGGGGGGAGGAGATTAATAAACCCGGGGGGAGGAGATTAATAAACCCGTGGGGAGGAGATTAATAAACCCGGGGGAGGAGATTAATAAACCCGGGGGGAGGAGATTAATAAACCCGGGGGGGAGATTAATAAACCCGGGGGGAGGAGATTAATAAACCCGGGGGAGGAGATTAATAAACCCGGGGGAAGAGATTAATAAACCCGGGGGGAGGAGATTAATAAACCCGGGGGGGGAGATTAATAAACCCGGGGGGGGAGATTAATAAACCCGGGGGGAGGAGATTAATAAACCCGGGGGAGGAGATTAATAAACCCGAGGGGAGATTAATAAACCCGGGGGGAGGAGATTAATAAACCCGGGGGGGGAGATTAATAAACCCGGGGGGGGGAGATTAATAAACCCGGGGGGGAGGAGATTAATAAACCCGGGGGGAGGAGATTAATAAACCCGGGGGGAGGAGATTAATAAACCCGGGGGGAGGAGATTAATAAACCCGGGGGGAGATTAATAAACCCGAGGGGGAGATTAATAAACCCGGGGGGAGGAGATTAATAAACCCGGGGGGAGGAGATTAATAAACCCGGGGGGAGGAGATTAATAAACCCGGGGGGGGGAGATTAATAAACCCGGGGGGGAGATTAATAAACCCGGGGGGAGGAGATTAATAAACCCGGGGGGAGGAGATTAATAAACCCGAGGGGAGATTAATAAACCCGGGGGGAGGAGATTAATAAACCCGGGGGGAGGAGATTAATAAACCAGGGGGGGGAGATTAATAAACCCGGGGGGGGAGATTAATAAACCCGGGGGGAGGAGATTAATAAACCCGGGGGGAGGAGATTAATAAACCCGAGGGGAGATTAATAAACCCGGGGGGAGGAGATTAATAAACCCGGGGGGGGAGATTAATAAACCCGGGGGGGGAGATTAATAAACCCGGGGGGGGAGATTAATAAACCCGGGGGGAGGAGATTAATAAACCCGGGGGAGGAGATTAATAAACCCGGGGGGAGGAGATTAATAAACCCGGGGGGAAATTAATAAACCCGAGGGGAGATTAATAAACCCGGGGGGAGGAGATTAATAAACCCGGGGGGAGGAGATTAATAAACCCGGGGGGAGGAGATTAATAAACCCGGGGGGGGGAGATTAATAAACCCGGGGGGGGAGATTAATAAACCCGGGGGGAGGAGATTAATAAACCCGGGGGAGGAGATTAATAAACCCGAGGGGGAGATTAATAAACCCGGGGGGAGGAGATTAATAAACCCGGGGGGGGAGATTAATAAACCCGGGGGGGAGATAATAAACCCGGGGGGGAGATTAATAAACCCGGGGGGAGGAGATTAATAAACCCGGGGGAGGAGATTAATAAACCCGGGGGGGAGATTAATAAACCCGGGGGGGGAGATTAATAAACCCGGGGGAGGAGATTAATAAACCCGGGGGGAGGAGATTAATAAACCCGGGGGGAGGAGATTAATAAACCCGGGGGGGGAGATTAATAAACCCGAGGGGGAGATTAATAAACCCGGGGGGAGGAGATTAATAAACCCGGGGGGAGGAGATTAATAAACCCGGGGGGAGGAGATTAATAAACCCGGGGGAGGAGATTAATAAACCCGGGGGAGGAGATTAATAAACCCGGGGGGAGGAGATTAATAAACCCGGGGGGAGGAGATTAATAATCCCGGGGGGGGAGATTAATAAACCCGGGGGGGGGAGATTAATAAACCCGGGGGGAGGAGATTAATAAACCCGGGGGGAGGAGATTAATAAACCCGAGGGGGAGATTAATAAACCCGGGGGAAGGAGATTAATAAACCCGGGGGGAGGAGATTAATAAACCCGGGGGGAGGAGATTAATAAACCCGGGGGAGGAGATTAATAAACCCGGGGGGGTGGAGATTAATAAACCCGGGGGGGAGGAGATTAATAAACCCGAGGGGAGGAGATTAATAAACCCGGGGGAGGAGATTAATAAACCCGGGGGGAGGAGATTAATAAACCCGGGGGGGTGGAGATTAATAAACCCGGGGGGAGGAGATTAATAAACCCGAGGGGAGGAGATTAATAAACCCGGGGGGAGGAGATTAATAAACCCGGGGGGGAGGAGATTAATAAACCCGGGGGGGGAGATTAATAAACCCGGGGGGAGATTAATAAACCCGGGGGGGAGGAGATTAATAAACCCGGGGGGAGGAGATTAATAAACCCGGGGGGAGGAGATTAATAAACCCGGGGGGAGGGAGATTAATAAACCCGGGGGGAGGAGATTAATAAACCCGGGGGGAGGAGATTAATAAACCCGGGGGGAGGAGATTAATAAACCCGGGGGGAGGAGATTAATAAACCCGGGGGGTGGAGATTAATAAACCCGGGGGGATGAGATTAATAAACCCGGGGGGGAGGAGATTAATAAACCCGGGGGGAGGAGATTAATAAACCCGGGGGGAGGAGATTAATAAACCCGGGGGGAGGAGATTAATAAACCCGGGGGGAGGAGATTAATAAACCCGGGGGGAGGAGATTAATAAACCCGGGGGGGAGGGAGATTAATAAACCCGGGGGGAGGAGATTAATAAACCCGGGGGGGAGGAGATTAATAAACCCGGGGGGAGGAGATTAATAAACCCGGGGGGAGGAGATTAATAAACCCGGGGGGAGGAGATTAATAAACCCGGGGGGAGGAGATTAATAAACCCGGGGGGAGGAGATTAATAAACCCAGGGGGAGGAGATTAATAAACCCGGGGGGAGGAGATTAATAAACCCGGGGGGAGGAGATTAATAAACCCGGGGGGAGGAGATTAATAAACCCGGGGGGGGAGGAGAATAATAAACCCGGGGGAGGAGATTAATAAACCCGGGGGGAGGAGATTAATAAACCCGGGGGGAGGAGATTAATAAACCCGGGGGGGGAGATTAATAAACCCGGGGGGAGGAGATTAATAAACCCGGGGGGAGGAGATTAATAAACCCGGGAGGGAGGAGATTAATAAACCCGGGGGGAGGAGATTAATAAACCCGGGGGGGAGGAGATTAATAAACCCGGGGGGAGGAGATTAATAAACCCGGGGGGAGGAGATTAATAAACCCGGGGGGGAGGAGATTAATAAACCGGGGGGAGGAGATTAATAAACCCGGGGGGAGGAGATTAATAAACCCGGGGGAGAGATTAATAAACCCGGGGGGAGGAGATTAATAAACCCGGGGGGAGGAGATTAATAAACCCAGGGGGAGGAGATTAATAAACCCGGGGGGGAGGGAGATTAATAAACCCGGGGGGGAGATTAATAAACCCGGGGGGAGGAGATTAGTAAACCCGGGGGGAGGAGATTAATAAACCCGGGGGGAGGAGATTAATAAACCCGGGGGGAGGAGATTAATAAACCCGGGGGAGGAGATTAATAAACCCGGGGGGAGGAGATTAATAAACCCGGGGGGAGGAGATTAATAAACCAGGGGGGAGGAGATTAATAAACCCGGGGGAGGAGATTAATAAACCCGGGGGGAGGAGATTAATAAACCCGGGGGGAGGAGATTAATAAACCCGGGGGGGAGATTAATAAACCCGGGGGGAGGAGATTAATAAACCCGGGGGGGAGGAGATTAATAAACCCGGGGGGAGGAGATTAATAAACCCGGGGGGAGGAGATTAATAAACCCGGGGGGAGGAGATTAATAAACCCGGGGGGTGGAGATTAATAAACCCGGGGGGAGGAGATTAATAAACCCGGGGGGAGGAGATTAATAAACCCGGGGGGAGGAGATTAATAAACCCGGGGGGAGGAGATTAATAAACCCGGGGGGAGGAGATTAATAAACCCGGGGGGAGGAGATTAATAAACCCGGGGGGAGGAGATTAATAAACCCGGGGGGAGGAGATTAATAAACCCGGGGGGAGGAGATTAATAAACCCGGGGGGAGGAGATTAATAAACCCGGGGGGAGGAGATTAATAAACCCGGGGGGAGGAGATTAATAAACCCGGGGGGAGGAGATTAATAAACCCGGGGGGAGGAGATTAATAAACCCAGGGGGAGGAGATTAATAAACCCGGGGGGAGGAGATTAATAAACCCGGGGGGAGGAGATTAATAAACCCGGGGGGAGGAGATTAATAAACCCGGGGGGAGGAGATTAATAAACCCGGGGGGAGGAGATTAATAAACCCGGGGGGAGGAGATTAATAAACCCGGGGGGAGGAGATTAATAAACCCGGGGGGAGGAGATTAATAAACCCGGGGGGAGGAGATTAATAAACCCGGGGGGAGGAGATTAATAAACCCGGGGGGAGGAGATTAATAAACCCAGGGGGAGGAGATTAATAAACCCGGGGGGAGGAGATTAATAAACCCGGAGTGAGGAGATTAATAAACCCGGGGGGAGGAGATTAATAAACCCAGGGGGAGGGAGATTAATAAACCCGGGGGGAGGAGATTAATAAACCCGGGGGGAGGAGATTAATAAACCCGGGGGGAGGAGATTAATAAACCCGGGGGGAGGAGATTAATAAACCCGGGGGGAGGAGATTAATAAACCCGGGGGGAGGAGATTAATAAACCCGGGGGGAGGAGATTAATAAACCCGGGGGAAGAGATTAATAAACCCGGGGGGAGGAGATTAATAAACCCGGGGGGAGGAGATTAATAAACCCGGGGGGAGGAGATTAATAAACCCGGGGGGGGAGATTAATAAACCCGGGGGGAGGAGATTAATAAACCCGGGTGGAGGAGATTAATAAACCCGGGGGGAGGAGATTAATAAACCCGGGGGGAGGAGATTAATAAACCCGGGGGGAAGAGATTAATAAACCCGGGGGGGGAGGAGATTAATAAACCCGGGGGGAGGAGATTAATAAACCCGGGGGGAGGAGATTAATAAACCCGGGGGGGGAGATTAATAAACCCGGGGGGAGGAGATTAATAAACCCGGGTGGGAGGAGATTAATAAACCCGGGGGGAGGAGATTAATAAACCCGGGGGGGGAGATTAATAAACCCGGGGGGGAGGAGATTAATAAACCCGGGGGGAGGAGATTAATAAACCCGGGGGGAGGAGATTAATAAACCCGGGGGGGGAGGAGATTAATAAACCCGGGGGGAGGAGATTAATAAACCCGGGGGGAGGAGATTAATAAACCCGGGGGGAGGAGATTAATAAACCTCGGGGGGAGGAGATTAATAAACCGGGGGGAGGAGATTAATAAACCCGGGGGGAGGAGATTAATAAACCCGGGGGGAGGAGATTAATAAACCCGGGGGGAGGAGATTAATAAACCCGGGGGAGGAGATTAATAACCCGGGGGGGTGGAGATTAATAAACCCGGGGGGAGGAGATTAATAAACCCGGGGGGGAGGAGATTAATAAACCCGGGGGGGAGGAGATTAATAAACCCGGGGGGAGGAGATTAATAAACCCGGGGGGAGGAGATTAATAAACCCGGGGGGGAGGAGATTAATAAACCCGGGGGGGAGGAGATTAATAAACCCGGGGGAGGAGATTAATAAACCCGGGGGGGAGGAGATTAATAAACCCGGGGGGAGGAGATTAATAAACCCGGGGGGAGGAGATTAATAAACCCGGGGGAGGAGATTAATAAACCCGGGGGGAGGAGATTAATAAACCCGGGGGGAGGAGATTAATAAACCCGGGGGGAGGAGATTAATAAACCCGGGGGGAGGAGATTAATAAACCCGGGGGGAGGAGATTAATAAACCCGGGGGGGGAGGAGATTAATAAACCCGGGGGGAGGAGATTAATAAACCCGGGGGGGAGGAGATTAATAAACCCGGGGGGAGGAGATTAATAAACCCGGGGGAGGAGATTAATAAACCCGGGGGGAGGAGATTAATAAACCCGGGGGGAGGAGATTAATAAACCCGGGGGGAGGAGATTAATAAACCCGGGGGGAGGAGATTAATAAACCCGGGGGGGGAGGAGATTAATAAACCCGGGGGGAGGAGATTAATAAACCCGGGGGGGAGGAGATTAATAAACCCGGGGGGGAGATTAATAAACCCGGGGGGAGGAGATTAATAAACCCGGGGGAGGAGATTAATAAACCCGGGGGGAGGAGATTAATAAACCCGGGGGGGAGGAGATTAATAAACCCGGGGGGAGGAGATTAATAAACCCGGGGGGGAGGAGATTAATAAACCCGGGGGGAGGAGATTAATAAACCCGGGGGGAGGAGATTAATAAACCCGGGGGAGGAGATTAATAAACCCGGGGGGAGGAGATTAATAAACCCGGGGGAGGAGATTAATAAACCCGGGGGGAGGAGATTAATAAACCCGGGGGAGGAGATTAATAAACCCGGGGGGGAGGAGATTAATAAACCCGGGGGGAGGAGATTAATAAACCTGGGGGAGGAGATTAATAAACCCGGGGGGAGGATTAATAAACCCGGGGGGGAGGAGATTAATAAACCCGGGGGAGGAGATTAATAAACCCGGGGGGAGGAGATTAATAAACCCGGGGGGGAGGAGATTAATAAACCCGGGGGGAGGAGATTAATAAACCCGGGGGAGGAGATTAATAAACCCGGGGGGAGGAGATTAATAAACCCGGGGGGAGGAGATTAATAAACCCGGGGGAGGAGATTAATAAACCCGGGGGGAGGAGATTAATAAACCCGGGGGGAGGAGATTAATAAACCCGGGGGGAGGAGATTAATAAACCCGGGGGGAGGAGATTAATAAACCCGGGGGGAGGAGATTAATAAACCCGGGGGGAGGAGATTAATAAACCCGGGGGGAGGAGATTAATAAACCCGGGGGGAGGAGATTAATAAACCCGGGGGGAGGAGATTAATAAACCCGGGGGGAGGAGATTAATAAACCCGGGGGGAGGAGATTAATAAACCCGGGGGGAGGAGATTAATAAACCCGGGGGGAGGAGATTAATAAACCCGTGGGAGGAGATTAATAAACCCGGGGGGAGGAGATTAATAAACCCGGGGGGAGGAGATTAATAAACCCGGGGGGGAGATTAATAAACCCGGGGGGAGGAGATTAATAAACCCGGGGGGAGGAGATTAATAAACCCGGGGGGAGGAGATTAATAAACCCGGGGGGAGGAGATTAATAAACCCGGGGGGAGGAGATTAATAAACCCGGGGGGAGGGAGATTAATAAACCCGGGGGGAGGAGATTAATAAACCCGGGGGGAGGAGATTAATAAACCCGGGGGGAGATTAATAAACCCGGGGGGAGGAGATTAATAAACCCGGGGGGAGGAGATTAATAAACCCGGGGGGAGGAGATTAATAAACCCGGGGGGAGGAGATTAATAAACCCGGGGGGGGAGATTAATAAACCCGGGGGAGGAGATTAATAAACCCGGGGGGAGGAGATTAATAAACCCGGGGGAGGAGATTAATAAACCCGAGGGGAGATTAATAAACCCGGGGGGAGGAGATTAATAAACCCGGGGGGAGGAGATTAATAAACCCGGGGGGAGGAGATTAATAAACCCGGGGGGGGAGATTAATAAACCCGGGGGGAGGAGATTAATAAACCCGGGGGAGGAGATTAATAAACCCGGGGGGGAAGGAGATTAATAAACCCGGGGGGGAGATTAATAAACCCGGGGGAGGAGATTAATAAACCCGGGGGGAGGAGATTAATAAACCCGGGGGGAGGAGATTAATAAACCCGGGGGAGGAGATTAATAAACCCGGGGGAGGAGATTAATAAACCCGGGGGGAGGAGATTAATAAACCCGGGGGGAGGAGATTAATAAACCCGGGGGGAGGAGATTAATAAACCCGGGGGGGGAGATTAATAAACCCGGGGGGAGGAGATTAATAAACCCGGGGGGAGGAGATTAATAAACCCGGGGGGAGGAGATTAATAAACCCGGGGGGGGAGATTAATAAACCCGGGGGGAGGAGATTAATAAACCCGGGGGAGGAGATTAATAAACCCGAGGGGAGATTAATAAACCCGGGGGGAGGAGATTAATAAACCCGGGGGAGGAGATTAATAAACCCGGGGGGAGGAGATTAATAAACCCGGGGGGGGAGATTAATAAACCCGGGGGGAGGAGATTAATAAACCCGGGGGAGGAGATTAATAACCCGGGGGGAGGAGATTAATAAACCCGGGGGAAATTAATAAACCCCGAGGGGAGATTAATAAACCCGGGGGAGGGATTAATAAACCCGGGGGAGGAGATTAATAAACCCGGGGGAGGAGATTAATAAACCCGGGGGGGGGAGATTAATAAACCCGGGGGGGGAGATTAATAAACCCGGGGGGAAGGAGATTAATAAACCCGGGGGAGGAGATTA
>NW_027138588.1:0-41898 GCF_035084215.1 Heptranchias perlo | reverse complement strand
TACACCCACCCCCCCGGTGTGTGAATTCACACCCACCCCCGGTGTGTGAACTCACACCCTCTCCCCGGTGTGTGAACTCACACCCACCCCCCGGTGTGTGAACTCACACCCACCCCCCGGTGTGTGAATTCACACCCACCCCCCGGTGTGTGAACTCCCCCCACCCCCCAGTGTGTGAACTCACACCCACCCCCCGGTGTGTGAACTCACACCCACCCCCCGGTGTGTGAACTCACACCCACCCCCCGGTGTGTGAACTCACACCCTCCCCCCGGTGTGAACTCACACCCTCCCCCCGGTGTGTGAACTCACACCCTCCCCCCGGTGTGTGAACTCACACCCTCCCCCCGGTGTGTGAACTCACACCCTCCCCCCGGTGTGTGAACTCACACCCTCCCCCCGGTGTGTGAACTCACACCCTCCCCCCGGTGTGTGAACTCACACCCTCCCCCCGGTGTGTGAACTCACACCCTCCCCCCGGTGTGTGAACTCACACCCTCCCCCCCGGTGTGTGAACTCACACCCTCCCCCCGGTGTGTGAACTCACACCCTCCCCCCGTGTGTGAACTCACACCCTCCCCCCGGTGTGTGAACTCACACCCTCCCCCCGGTGTGTGAACTCACACCCTCCCCCCAGTGTGTGAACTCACACCCTCCCCCCAGTGTGTGAACTCACACCCTCCCCCCAGTGTGTGAACTCACACCCTCCCCCCGGTGTGAACTCACACCCTCCCCCCAGTGTGTGAACTCACACCCTCCCCCAGTGTGTGAACTCACACCCTCCCCCAGTGTGTGAACTCACACCCTCCCCCCGGTGTGAACTCACACCCTCCCCCCAGTGTGTGAACTCACACCCTCCCCCCGGTGTGTGAACTCACACCCTCCCCCCGGTATGTGAACTCACATCCTGCCCAGTGTGAACTCACACCCACCCAAGTGTGTGAACTCACATCCTGCCCAGTGTGAACTCACACCCACCCAAGTGTGTGAACTCACATCCTGCCCAGTGTGAACTCACACCCTCCCCGGTGTGTGAACTCACACCCATCCGAGTGTGTGAACTGACAGCCTCCCCAGTGTGAACTCACACCCACCCGAGTGTGTGAACTCACACCCTGCCCAGTGTGAACTCATACCCACCCGAGTGTGTGAACTCACACCCTGCCCAGTGTGAACTCACACCCACCCAAGTGTGTGAACTCACATCCCGCCCAGTGTGAACTCACACCCACCCAAGTGTGTGAACTCACATCCTGCCCAGTGTGAACTCACACCCACCCAAGTGTGTGAACTCACATCCCGCCCAGTGTGAACTCACACCCACCCAAGTGTGTGAACTCACATCCCGCCCAGTGTGAACTCACACCCCGCCCAGTGTGAACTCACACCCACCCAAGTGTGTGAATTCACATCCCGCCCAGTGTGAACTCACACCCTGCCCAGTGTGAACTCGCACCCACCCGAGTGTGTGAACTCACACCCTGCCCAGTGTGAACTCACACCCACCCCAGGTAAATGCAATAATGTGATCAGGCATCACGTGATCAGGCCTCCAGGAAGACGTCTAACCAGAGATGGTAACCCCACAGCCCAGGGACCATTACTGAGCAGGTGGTGGGACAGGCCACGGTCGGTGTGGAAGGAGTTGAGGGAGGAGAGATTGAACAGGGCTTTTAAAGGGAACATTAATGTGTGACAAATGATTGCCCAGATTACCATTTGCGTGCAGGTATTGAGGGAAGGCCTCCAAAGCTGAGAGTGTCGGCTCTGCGCGTGGTCGATGAGATAGATCACCGTCACCCGAGTAACGAGGGATATCGTTCAGGATTCGAATGATTTGTGGTAGCTCAGTGAAGAAAGCAGGTTTGGGGCCGAGCTGAGCAATCTGTTCCACAGTCACTCGGTGTGAGGGGTTTAAAGAGGGAGACCCCGTGTTAAATGAGGAAATTAGAGTGGGGGAAAAAATGACTGAAAATTTAACAAAAAACGCGACCACTGAAAGTCTAGTGGTGCGGACAGAAAATTGATGCACATGTTTAACGTATTATAGATACAGATGTGTTCGATATCGACTGACATCACCGCGTAAAAGGCAGTCATGAGCAACAAGCCCGAAGGTCACGTTGGCAAAAGGCAGGTTTTGCCTCCGGACTGGGCACCGTCACCATCTCCCGGGGTTTGCTGGAGATAAGCAGGGTCTGTCTGGGTTGAGTTGGTGTCATGGTGACACATTTGACGATGGGTGTTGGGAATGAGGTCACTCCTCGGTGTCAGGCTCAATAATCAACAATTGGGGCGGCTGGCTCCAACAGCCCTCCACGGAACTGCTTGGCCGGCAGGCGTGGCCCTCTCACATGCTATATCACAGTAAAAAGTCTCTTACTTGAGGTTGGAGCACTGGTGCAGGATGGCGGTGAGTGCAATGAAGGTGATTTCTGTCAGGCCCACATTCCAGAGGCTGCAAGGGAAGACTGGAGATCAGCACAGCAACATTCATGGGGAGGGGGGATTCATTTACAGTCTGTCCAGCGCAGTTTAGACCTGGCGTTTTTAAGCGTACCTGTTTTGTGGTGTAATGAGTTACTTTCCAGCTGAGCAGATGAGCAAGTTGGCGCCTTTTCAATGGTTTCTCTGATTGCAGCGTGCGACGGCCCTTTAATTTGAAGCTGTCACATCACCGGCGAATCACGAGGAGCAAGTTCACCATTTCCGCGTTTCACTGGGCCTGTGCGAACGCGGGAACTCGCTCCTTCAATTCACCACTAAAAACGGAGCGCGCTGATGAGCTCCGCCAATATTTCAGGGGCAATTTCTGGCTCAATACCCCGTCTTCAGAGAGAGAGAGAGAGAGAGAGAGAGGGAGGAGAGAGAGAGAGGGGGGAGAGAGGGAGGGGGGAGAGAGAGAGAGGGAGGAGAGAGAGAGAGAGAGAGAGGGAGGAGAGAGAGAGGGGGGAGAGAGAGAGAGAGAGGATGGAGAGAGACAGAGAGGGAGGGAGAGAGAGAGAGGGAGGGAGGAGAGAGAGAGGGGGGAGAGAGAGGGAGGGAGGAGAGAGAGAGAGGGAGGAGAGAGGAGAGAGAGAGGAGAGAAAGAGAGGGGGAGAGAGAGAGGGAGGGAGGAAAGAGAGAGGGAGGGAGTATAGAGAGAGAGGGTAGAGAGAGGGGAGGGGAGAGGGGAGAGAGAGAGAGGGGCAGTAGAGAGGGGGGAGGAGAGAGAGAGGGGATAGAGGGAGAGGGAGGAGAAGAGAAGGGGAGGAGAGGGGGGAGAGAGGGAAAAGGGGAGAGAGAGGAAGTTGAAAAAGAGGGAGAGGGAGTAGACAGGGGGGCGTAGAGAGAGAGGGGGGCGTAGAGAGAGGGGGGCGTAGAGAGAGGGGAGAGTAGAGAGAGAGAGAGAGAGGGGAGAGTAGAGAGAGGGGGGAGTAGAGAGAGGGGAGAGAGGGGGGAGTGGAGAGAGGGGGAGTAGAGAGAGGGAGGAGGGAGAGAGAGAGAGGGGGAGTGGGGGGTTAGAGAGCAGGGGAAAGACAGGGTAGAGAGAGTGGTGGAGAGAGGAGGGGAGAGAGAGGGGGAGAGAGAGGGGGAGGGGGAGGGGGAAGGGGAGGTGGAGGGGGAAGGGGAGGTGGAGGGGGAAGGGGAGGTGGAAGGGGAAGGGGAGGTGGAGGGGGAAGGGGAGGGGGAGGGAGAGGAGAAAGAGGGGGTCAGAGAGAGAGGGCGAGAGGGGGAGAGAGAGGTGAGAGGGAGGGAGAGAAGAGAGGGGGAGGGCGAGAAGAGAGAGGGAGAGGAGAGTCTATACAGTCAAACCCACGAACTAGTTACAACCACATTATACAGTCAAAGGGCAGTGGGAGATCAGATACCGATGCATTCACTCACTTGACGGTTTGCAGGCTGCTGATGGCAGGCAGACACTTCTGAAAGATGGACATGAATCTTTGATCAATCATCCAGCCTGAAAGACGGGAAGCAGGACAATTATTAATCCTGGTTCCATTCTCCGAGCAGCACATAAACTGACTGTGAAAGGGATCACCTCATAGCCCTGTATCAATCCCAAACTAATCCCACTGCCCCACTCTCTCCCCATAACCCTGTATCAATCCCAAACTAATCCCACTGCCCCACTCTCTCCCCATAACCCTGTATCAATCCCAAACTAATCCCACTGCCCCACTCTCTCCCCATAGCCCTGTATCAATCCAAACTAATCCCACTGCCCTGCTCTCTCCCCATAGCCCTGTATCAATCCCACACTAATCCCACTGCCCCACTCTCTCCCCATAGCCCTGTATCAATCTAAATAAGAAAACTAATCCAATTCCCTCGACACAGACCCAGATGTTTTGAGAAAGTCAGAAGTGTATGGCATAATAAATCCAGTCTAGGGGATTTGGTTCATCATCCAGAGGGGTGTACTGGTTACCCAGAGGGTGTACTGGTTACCCAGAGGGGTGTACTGGTTACCCAGAGGGGTGTACTGGTTACCCACCCTTCAGAAACTTCAACTAAACCTCTGCTGCCCGTAACTATCCTGCAGCAAGTCTCGTTCACCACCACCCCATCCATGCTGACCTACATCGGCTCCCATCCCCACTGCCAGCCCCCACCCACCTCAACCACCCCCACCCATCCCCCTGCCAGCCGCCACCCACCCAACCCATCCCCCCACCCTCCCCCACTCATCCCCACCCAGCACCCCCACCAAACCCCCACCCCCCCCCCCCAACAGCTCAAATTTCAAATTCTTGTCCTCATATTTAAATCCCTCCGTAGTCTTGCCTCTCCTGATCTCCGTGACCTCCACCAGCCTTACAATTTCCCCACCCCCACCTCCGAACTTTCCATTCCTCTGAATCTGGCCTTTTACGCATCCCCTCCACCCTTCACCTCACCATTGGCGGCCGGGCCTCCAGCTGTCTCGGCCCTATGCTCTGGAATTCCCTCCCTAAACGCCCCCGCCCCTCCTCTTCCCACTCTTCCTTTAAGACCCTCCTTAAGACTTTGTCGTTCTTTGTCTCAGCGTCCTTTTTCTGTCTGACGACACCCCTGTGAAGCGCCTTGGGGCATTTTTCTACGTTAAAGGTACTAAGTGAATGTGATTTGTTGTTACTACATAGGGTGTGTGGCCCAACTAAGAGTTCGATATACAAATGCACGGAGTATAAGGAATAAATTAAATGAACTACAGGTTCAAATTCAAATTGGAGGGTATGACATGATAGCTATTACTGAGACATGGCTGCAGGATGGTCAGGATTGGGAACTAAATATACCAGGTTATAAGGTCTACAGGAGAGATAGGGAAAATGGAAGAGGGGGAGGAGTAGCCTTAGTGATTAGAGATGAAATCACTTCAATGATAAAGGGGGATATAACGAGAGGTAAGCAGCCAACAGAGACCTTATGGGTTGAATTGAGAAATAGGAAAGGATCTAAGACTACAGTGGGAGTTGTGTATTGGAGCCCTGGCAGCAACTCTAAAGTGCTAGATTGTATAAATGCAGAGATTAGACAAGTGTGTAACAAAGGCATAGTGGTCTTAATGGAGGACTTTAACCTTCACATAGATTGGGGAAAGCAGACTAGCAACTGTCAGAAAGGTAGTGAATTTCTTGAGTGTGTCCGGGATAGTTTTCGACAGCAGTATGTCCTAGAGGCAACAAGGGGGCAAGCCATACTAGATTTAGTAATGAGTAATGAACCAGATTTAGTTAACAGCTTAACTGTGCGTGAACATCTATCCAATAACGATCATAACACGATCGAGTTCAATGTAGTGTTTGAAAGGGAAAAAAGTGAATCAGCTGCTAAGATTCTCGACTTGGGTAAGGCCGACTTCAATGGGATGAGACAGAGACTGTCCACAGTAAACTGGGCAAATCTGTTAATGGGTAAAACGACTGATGATCAGTGGGAAATGTTTAAAGAAACATTTAACGTGATACAGAACCTGTTTATACCCCTGAGGGGCAAGAACTCTACTTGCCAAAAAAAACAGCCATGGACAACTAAAGAGGTAAGGGACAGTATAAGACATAAGGAAAGGGCATAAAAAAGGCAAAAAATGGCATAGATCTTGGCGAATGGGAAAGATACAAAGATCAAGAAAGGGTCACAAAACAGAGAGTATGAAAAGAAACTTGCAAGGGATATCAAAACCAATACGAAGAACTTTTATAGTTATATTAGGAAAAAGAGGGTGGTCAGGAGCAGTGTTGGCCCCTTAAAAACTGAAAGTGGGGATATTGTCATTGACAATGGGGAAATGGCGGACATGTTGAACGATTACTTTGCGTCAGTATTTATAGTGGAAAAAGAGGATAGCATGCCCAAGAATCCCAAGAAAACTAATATTGAATCGGGGACAGGGACTTGATAAAATTAACATAAGTAAAGCAACAGTAATGAAAAAAATAATAGCACTAAAGAGTGACAAATCCCCAGGACCAGATGGTTTCCATCCCAGGGTTTTAAAGGAAGTAGGTGAGCACATTGCGGATGCCCTAACTATAATCTTTTGAAGTTCTCTAGATTCAGGAACTGTCCCTCTAGATTGGAAAATTGCACATGTCACTCCGCTTTTTAAGAAAGGAGAGAGAGGGAAACCAGGGAATTATAGACCAGTTAGCCTAACATCTGTTGTGGGGAAATTGCTGGAGTCTATAATTAAGGATAGGGTGACTGAACACCTCGAGAATTTTCAGTTAATCAGAGAGAGCCAGCATGGATTTGTGAAAGGTAGGTCGTGCCTGACAAACCTGATTGAATTTTTTGAAGAAGTGACTAAAGTAGTGGTCAGGGGAATGTCAATGGATGTTATTTATATGGACTTCCAGAAGGCATTTGATAAGGTCCCACATAAGAGACTGTTAGCTAAGATAGAAGCCCATGGAATCGAGGGAAAAGTACAGACTTGGTTAGGAAGTTGGCTGAGCGAAAGGCGACAGAGAGTAGGGATAATGGGAAGATACTCACATTGGCAGGATGTGACTAGTGGAGTCCCGCAGGGATCTATCTTGGGCCCTCAATTATTCACAATATTTATTAACGACTTAGATGAAGGCATAGAAAGTCTCATATCTAAGTTTGCCGATGACACAAAGATTGGTGGCATTGTAAGCAGTGTAGATGAAAACATAAAATTACAAAGCGATATTGATAGATTAGGTGAATGGGCAAAACTGTGGCAAATGGAATTCGATATAGACAAATGTGAGGTCATCCACTTTGGATCAAAAAAGGATAGAACAGGGTACTTTCTAAATGGTAAAAAGTTAAAAACAGTGGATGTCCAAAGGGACTTAGTAGTGCAGGTACATATATCATTGAAGTGTCATGAACAGGTGCAGAAAATAATCTATAAGGCTAATGGAATGCTGGCCTTTATATCGAGAGGACCTGAGTACAAGGGGGCAGAAGTTATGCTGCAGCTATACAAAACCCTGGTTAGACCGCACCTGGAGTACTGTGAGCAGTTCTGGGCACCGCACCTTCGGAAGGACATATTGGCCTTGGAGGGAGTGCAGCGTAGGTTTACTAGAATGATACCCGGACTTCAAGGGTTAAGTTACGAGGAGAGATTACACAAATTGGGGTTGTATTCTCTAGAGTTTCGAAGGTTAAGGGGTAATCTGATCGAAGTTTATAAGATATTAAGGTGAACAGATAGGGTGGATAGAGAGAAACTATTTCCGCTGGTTGGGGATTCTAGGAGTAGGGGGCACAGTCCAAAAATTGAATCCAGACCTTTCAGGAGCGAGATTAGAAAACATTTCTACACACAAAGGGTGGTAGAAGTTTGGAACTCTCTTCCACAAACGGCAATTGATACTAGCTCAATTGCTAAATTTAAATCTGAGATAGATAGCTTTTTGGCAACCAAAGGTATTAAGGGATATGGGCCAAAGGCAGGTATATGGAGTTAGATCACAGATCAGCCATGATCTTATCAAATGGTGGAGCAGGCACGAGGGGCTGAATGGCCTACTCCTGTTCCTATGTTCCTACATGTGAAATAACAAATCAGCCAATGACTTTGTGCCCCATCGCCAGCACAGAACTTAAACCACATCCAGTTTCACAAAGCCAATGGTTACGGCACAGAAGGAGGCCATTCAGCCCATTGAGCCTGCACTGGCTCTTTGTAAGAGCAATCCAGCTCGTCCCACTCCCCCGCTCTTTCCCCGTAGCTCTCCAAATTTTTCTTCTTCAGGTACCTATTCAATTCCTTTTTGAAAACACAGGGGATAGGCTGTCAGCCAATATCTACAATAAGCCCACCAACTCCTTGATTACACTTCTTCCCACCCACTTCCTGGAAGGACTCTATTCCCTTTTCTCAGCTTCTCCGTCGCATCTGCTCTGACGATGCCACCTTCCACACCAGTGCTTCTGATATGACTTCTTTTCTCCTCAACCAAGGAATCCCCTCCACCGTAGTTGACGGGGCCCTCAACTGTGTCCATCACACTTCCCGCACTTCTGCCCACCCCTTCCCCTTCCTCCCAGAACCATGATAGAGTCCCCCTTGTCCTCATCTTCCACCCCACCAGTCTGCACATTCAATGTATCATCCCCCGCCATGTCCGCCACCTCCAGCGTGATCCCACCACCAAACACATCTTCCCCTCCGCTCCCCTTTCATCATTCTCTCCGCGACACCCTGGTCCACTTATCAAACGCCTTTTGAAAGTCCATATGTACCACGTCAACTGCATTGCCCTCATCGACCCTCTCTGTTACCTCATCAAAAAACCCTATCAAGTTAGTTCAACACGATTTGGCTTTAACTCTAACCAACTCGAACCTGTTTCTTAACTCCAACCAAATAGATTCTGTACTTGACCCCTCCAGGACATCCTCTCTCTCTAGCAATATGTTGTCCCCCTGGTGCACCTCCAACACCCGCTCTCCTCCCCACGGCACCTTCCCGTGCGAGCGCAGGAGATGCAACACCTGCCCCCTTCACCTCCTCCCTTCCCACCGTCCAGGGCCCCAAACACTCCTTCCAGGTGAAACAGCGATTTACTTGTACGTCTTCCAATTTACTATACTGTATCCGCTGCTCACAATGCGGTCTCCTCTACATTGGGGAGACCAAACTCAGACTGGATGATCGCCTTGCTGAACGCCTCCACTCAGTCCGCAAGTGTGACCCTGAGCTGCCGGTCACTTGCCATTTGAATTCCCCGTCCCACTCGCACTCTGATCTTGCCCTCTTACATTGTTCCAATGAAGCTCAACGGAAGCTCGAGGAACAGCTCCTCATTTTTCGATTAGACACTTTACAACTTTCCGGACTCAACACTGATTTCAATAACTTCAGATCAGAACCACTGCTCCCATTTTTTCGGACACCAGGTGCTGGTAATGGTTCTGATGTTGCCATTTACAGCTCCTCTAGACCCATCTTTTGTTTCTTTACTTGTCCCATTACCACCCTCCTTGCCTTGCACCATCATACTGGATGGGATAAACTTAGAGAGAGAGGAAGTATTAAGGGGTTCAGCATCTTTGAAAGGAGATAAATCACCAGGCCCAGATGAAATGTATCCCAGGTTACTAAGAGAAGCAAGGGAGGAAATAGCAGAGGCTCTGACCATCATTTTCCAATCCTCCCTGGATACAGACGTGGTGCCGGACGATTGGAGGACTGTAACGTTGTACCATTGGTTAAAAAGGGAGAAAGAGATAGACCGAGTAATTACAGGCCAATCAGTCTAACCTCGGCGGTGGGCAAATTATTGGAATCAATTCTGAGGGACAGGATAAATCGTCATTTAGAAAGGCACGGGTTAATCAATGACAGTCAGCATGCATTTGTTGAGGGAAGGTCGTGTCTGACTAACTTGATTGCATTTTTTGAGGAGGTAACAAGGAGGGTCGATGAGGGTAATGCATTTGATGTAGTCTACATGGATTTTAGCAAGGCTTTTGACAAGGTCCCACATGGCAGACTGGTCAAAAAAGTAAAAGCTCATGGGATCCAAGGGAAAGTGGCAAGTTTGATCCAAAATTGGCTCAGTGGCAGGAAGCAAAGGGTAATGGTCGATGGGTGTTTTTGTGACTGGAAAGCTGTTTCCAGCTGTGGCTTTACCAGCGTTTTATACAGTTCCATCATTACATCCCTGCTTTTGTATTCTTTACCTCGGCTAATAACGGAGAGCATTCCATATGCCTTCTTCACAACCTTATCTACCTGTACTTCCACCTTCAGGGACCTGTGCACATGCACTCCAAGGTCTCTCACTTCCTTTACCCCTCTCAATATATTCCCGTTTACTGCGTATTCCCTTTTACTGTTTGCCCTCCCTAAGTGCATTACCTCACACTTCTCCGGGTTGAACTCCATTTGCCACTTTTCCGCCCACTCCACCAACCCATTGATATCTTCTTGGAGTCTACAGCTAGCCTCTTCACTATCAACTACACGGACAATTTTTGTGTCGTCTGCAAATTTGCCAATCATGCCCCCTACATTCAAGTCCAAATCATTAATATATACCACAAACAGCAAGGGACCCAACACTGAGCCCTGTGGCACACCACTGGAAACGGATTTCCATTCGCAAAGACATCCATCGACTTTTACCCTTTGTTTCCTGTTACTGAGCCAATTTTGGATCCAATTCGCCACATTTCCCTGTATCCCATGGGCTTTTACCTTTCTGACCAGTCTGCCATGTGGGACCTTGTCAAATGCCTTACTAAAATCCATGTAGACAACATCCACTACACTACCCTCATCAATCCTCCTTGTCACTTCCTCAAAGAATTCAATCAGATTTGTAAGGCATGACCTTCCCTGAACAAATCCATGCTGACTATCCCTGATTAAACCATGCCTTTCCAAGTGACAGTTTATCCTATCTCTCAGTATTGATTCTAATAGTTTGCCCACCACCGAGGTAAGACTGACCGGCCTATAATTGTTCGGCCTTTCCCTCATACCCTTTTTGAACAATGGTACTATGTTTGCAGTGTTCCAGTCCTCCGTTGCCTCCCCTGTATCTAGTGAGGATTGGAAAATGATCCTCAGAGCATCCGCTATTTCCTTCCTGGCTTCCTTCAATAGCCTAGGAAACAATCCATCTGGCCCTGGTGACTTATCAACTTTCAAGGATTCCTGTCCCTCTAGTACTTCCTCTCTCGTTATGTTTACCTTATCCAATATTTCACACCTCTCCTCTTTAACTACTACGTCCGGATCATCCCTTTGTGAAAACACAGACAAAATATTCATTTAAAACCCTACCCACATCCTCTGCTTCTACACACAAGTTACCCTTATCATCCCTGATAGGTCCCACCTTTTCCTCAGCTATCCTCTTGTTCTTAATGTACTGATAAAATATCTTTGGGTTTTCTTTAATCTTACTAGCTAATATTTTTCATGCCCTCTCCTTGCTTTCCTTATTTCCTTTTTTGCGTCATCCCTGTACTTTCCATACTCCTCTAGGCTTTCTGCAGTATTTAGTTTGCTGTCACAGTCTTAAGCTTTCTTTTTCTGCTTTATCTTGCCCCGTATACTTCTAAACAACCAGGGGGCTCTAGATTTGGCAGTGCCACCCTTTTTCTTTAAGGGGACGTGTCTGTGTTGAAAGTTGATAAGTCACCAGGGCCGGATGGATTGTTTCCTGGGCTATTGAAGGAAGCCAGGGAGGAAATAGCGGATGCTCTGAGGATCATTTTCCAATCCTCACTAGATACAGGGGAGGTACCGGAGGACTGGAAGACTGCAAACATAGTACCATTGTTCTACACGTAGAATTTCACTTTTTAGTGCCTCCCACTGGCTTGCCACTGATTTCTCCTCAAATAGGGTACGGTAGCATAGTGGTTACGTTACTGGACTAGTAATCCAGAAGCCCGGACTAAAATCCAGTCATGAATTCAAATCCCGCCACGGCAGCTGGGGAATTTAAATTCAATTAATTAAATAAAAATCTGGAATTAAAATACTAGTATCAGTAATGGTGGCCATGAAACTACCGGATTGTCGTAAAAAACGATCTGGTTCACTAATGTCCTTGAGGGAAGGAAACATGCCGTCCTTACCCGATATGTGACTCCAGACCGACAGCAATGTGGTTGATTCTTAATTGCCCTCTGAAATGGCCTAGCAAGCCACTCAGTTGTAAAATCTCACTACGAAAAGTCATAATAAGAATAAAACCGGACGGACCACGAGGCACCGAACACGACAACGGCAAAAAAACACCAAGCCCAGTCGACCCTGCAAAGTCCTCCTCACTAACATCTGGGGACTTGTGCCAAAATTGGGAGAGCTGTCCCACAGACTAGTCAAGCAACAGCCTGACATAGCCATACTCACAGAATCATATCTTTCGGCCAACGTCCCAGACTCTTCCATCACCATCCCTGGGTATGTCCTGTCCCACCGGCAGGACAGACCCAACAGAGGTGGCGGTACAGTGATATACAGTCAGGAGGGAGTGGCCCTGGGAGTCCTCAACATTGACTCTGTACCCCATGAAATCTCATGGCATCAGGTCAAACATGGGCAAGGAAACCTCCTGCTGATTACCACCTACCGTCCTCCCTCAGCTGATGAATCAGTCCTCCTCCATGTTGAGCACCACTTGGAGGAAGCACTGAGGGTAGCAAGGGCACAGAATGTACTCTGGGTGGGGGACTTCAATGTCCATCACCAAGAGTGGCTTGGTAGCACCACTACTGACCGAGCTGGCCGAGTCCTGAAGGACATAACTGCCAGACTGGGCCTGCGGCAGGTGGTGAGCGAACCAACACGAGGGAAAAACTTACTTGACCTCGTCCTCACCAATCTACCTGTCGCAGATGCATCTGTCCATGACAGTATTGGTAGGAGTGACCACCGCACATTCCTCGTGGAGACGAAGTCCCGTCTTCGCGCTGAGGACACCATCCAACGTGTTGTGTGGCACTACCACCGTGCTAAATGGGATAGATTCAGAACAGATCTAGCAACTCAAAACTGGGCATCCATGAGGTGCTGTGGGCCATCAGCAGCAGAATTGCATTCCAGCACAATCTGTAACCTCATGGCCCGGCATATTCCTCACTCTACCATTACCAACAAGCCAGGGGATCAACCCTGGTTCAATGAGGAGTGTAGAAGAGCATGCCAGGAGCAGCACCAGGCGTACCTAAAAATGAGGTGCCAACCTGGTGAAGCTACAACTCAGGACTACATGCATGCTAAACAGTGGAAGCAACATGCTGTAGATAGAGGTAAGCGATCCCACAACCAACTGATCAGATCAAAGCTCTGCAGTCCTGCCACATCCAGTCGTGAATGGTGGTGGACAATTAAACAACTAATGGGAGGAGGAGGCTCTGCAAACATCCCCATCCTCAATGATGGCGGAGTCCAGCATGTGAGTGTAAAAGACAAGGCTGAAGCGTTTGCAACCATCTTCAGCCAGAAGTGCCGAGTGGATGATCCATCTCGGCCTCCTCCCGATATCCCCACCATCACAGAAGCCAGTCTTCAGCCAATTCGATTCACTCCACGTAATATCAAGAAACGGCTGAGTGCACTGGATACAGCAAAGGCTATGGGCCCCGACAACATCCCAGCTGTAGTGCTGAAGACTTGTGCTCCAGAACTAGCTGCGCCTCGAGCCAAGCTGTTCCAGTACAGCTACAACACTGGCATCCACCCGACAATGTGGAAAATTGCCCAGGTATGTCCTGTCCACAAAAAGCAGGACAAATCCAATCCGGCCAATTACCGCCCCATCAGTCTACTCTCAATCATCAGCAAAGTGATGGAAGGTGTCGTTGACAGTGCTATCAAACGGCACTTACTCACCAATAACCTGCTCACCGATGCTCAGTTTGGGTTCCGCCAGGACCACTCGGCTCCACACCTCATTACAGCCTTGGTCCAAACATGGACAAAAGAGCTGAATTCCAGAGGTGAGGTGAGAGTGACTGCCCTTGACATCAAGGCAGCATTTGACCGATTGTGGCACCAAGGAGCCCTAGTAAAATTGAAGTCAATGGGAATCAGGGGGAAAACTCTCCAGTGGCAGGAGTCATACCGAGCACAAAGGAAGATGGTAGTGGTTGTTGGAGGCCAATCATCTCAGCCCCAGGACATTGCTGCAGGAGTTCCTCAGACCAGTGTCCTAGGCCCAACCATCTTCAGCTGCTTCATCAATGACCTTCCCTCCATCATAAGGTCAGAAATGGGGATGTTCGCTGATGATTGCACAGTGTTCAGTTCCATTCGCAACCCCTCAAATAATGAAGCAGTCCGAGCCCGTATGCAGCAAGACCTGGACAACATCCAGGCTCGGGCTGGTAAGTGGCAAGTAACATTCACGCCAGACAAGTGCCAGGCAATGACCATCTCCAACAAGAGAGAGTCTAACCACCTCCCCTTGACATTCAACGGCATTACCATCACCGAATCCCCACCATCAACATCCTGGGGGTCACCATTGACCAGAAACTTAACTGGACTGGCCATATAAATACTGTGGCTATGAGAGCAGGTCAGAGGCTGGGTATTCTGCGGCGAGTGACTCACCTCCTGACTCCCCAAAGCCTTTCCACCATCTACAAGGCACAAGTCAGGAGTGTGATGGAATACTCTCCACTTGCCTGGATGAGCGCAGCTCCAACAACACTCAAGAAGCTCAACACCATCCAGGACAAAGCAGCCCACTTGATTGGCACCCCATCCACCACCCTAAACATTCACTCCCTTCACCACCGGCGCACTGTGGCTGCAGTGTGTACCATCCACAGGATGCACTGCAGCAACTCGCCAAGGCTTCTTCGACAGCACCTCCCAAACCCGCGACCTCTACCACCTAGAAGGACAAGGGCAGCAGGCACATGGGAACAACACCACCTGCACGTTCCCCTCCAAATCACACACCATCCCGACTTGGAAATATATCGCCGTTCCTTCATCGTCGCTGGGTCAAAATCCTGGAACTCCCTTCCTAACAGCACTGTGGGAGAACCTTCACCACACGGACTGCAGCGGTTCAAGAAGGCGGCTCACCACCACCTTCTCAAGGGCAATTAGGGATGGACGATAAATGCTGGCATCGCCAGCGACGCCCACATCCCATGAACAAATAATAAAAAAAAATCACTCCCCTATAACACTGCTTGGTGTGAATACTGCCCTTGTGCAATACTACAGGAACTTGGGTTTTGTTGACATGCACACAAGTATTGCTGACCTGTTTCTTTATTCCCCCGAGTGCGTGGCGATCTGGCTGCCACTTTCAGAGCCCTGTGGTTGGTGTCGATGTTTACGGTACGCTCCCTGAGATCATCCGATGGCTCAGTGAGTAAATGCACTGCCCACGGTGAGCCAGGAAGGCCTCGGATCAATCCCTGTCGGTGGACAGTTTTGATAGAGTAAATAAGGAGAAACTGTTTCCAGTGGCAGGAGGGTCGGGAACCAGAGGACACAGATTGAAGATAATTGGCAAAAAACCAGAGGAGGAGATGAGGAGAATTTTTTTCACGCAGCGAGTTGTTCTGATCTGGAATTCACCGCCTGAAAGGGCGGTGGAAGCAGATTCAATAATAACTTTCAAAAGGGGAATTGGATAAATACTTGAAGGGGAAAAATTTGCAGGGCTGTGGGGAAAGAGCAGGGGAGTGGGACTAATTGGATAGCTCTTTCAAAGAGCCGGCACAGGCACAATGGGCCGAATGGCCTCCTTCTGTGCTGTATCATTCTATGATTCTATGATTCCATAATCCCCAATCTGTTCTGCAGTAGCTGAACTCATTTGGTCTCAGGTTTAGAGAGGAGACAAGTCTGCTGCTAACCATTATCCAATAACCCAAAAGGACAGGATCGAGCACGGTCCGAAACACAGTCCGATACACTGCACGGTCCGATACACAGTCCAATACACTGCACGGTCTGAAACACAGTCCGATACACTGCACGGTCCGATACACAGTCCAATACACTGCACGGTCTGAAACACAGTCCGATACACTGCACGGTCCGAAACACTGCACGGTCCGATACACTGCACGGTCCGATACACAGTCCAATACACTGCTCGGTCCGAAACACAGTCCGATACACTGCACGGTCCGAAACACAGTCCAATACACTGCACGGTCTGATACACTGCTCGGTCCGAAACACAGTCCGATACACAGCTCGGTCCGATACACAGTCCAATACACTGCTCGGTCCGAAACACAGTCCGATACACTGCACGGTCCGAAACACAGTCCAATACACTGCACGGTCTGATACACTGCTCGGTCCGAAACACAGTCCGATACACTGCATGGTCCGAAACACAGTCCAATACACTGCACGGTCCGAAACACAGTCCGATACACAGTCCGATACACTGCTTGGTCCGATACACTGCTTGGTCCGATACACAGTCCGATACACAGTCCAATACACAGCTCGGTCCGATACACAGTCCAATACACTGCTCGGTCCGAAACACAGTCCGATACACTGCACGGTCCGAAACACAGTCCAATACACTGCTCGGTCCGAAACACAGTCCGATACACTGCATGGTGCGATACACAGTCTGATACACTGCATGGTCTGATACACAGTCCGATACACAGTCCAATACACTGCTCGGTCCGATACACAGTCTGATACACTGCATGGTCTGATACACAGTCCGATACACTGCTCGGTCCGATACACAGTCTGATACACTGCACGGTCCGATACACGGTCCGATACACTGCTCGGTCCGATACACAGTCTGATACACTGCTCGATCCGATACACGGTCCGATACACTGCTCGATCCGATACACAGTCCGATACACTGCTTGGTCTGATACACAGTCCGATACACAGTTCGATGCACTGCATGGTCCTATACACAGTCCGATACACAGTTCGATACACTGTGTGGTCCAATACACAGTCCGATACACTGCGTGGTCCAATACACAGTCCGATACACAGTTCGATGCACTGCATGGTCCTATACACAGTTCGATACACTGTGTGGTCCGATACACAGTCCGATACACAGTGAGATACACTGCGTGGTCCAATACACAGTCCGATACACAGTGAGATACACTGCGTGGTCCAATACACAGTCCGATACACAGTGAGATACACTGCGTGGTCCAATACACAGTCTGATACACAGTGAGATACACTGCGTGGTCCGATACACAGTCCGATACACTGCATGGTCCTATACACAGTCCGATACACAGTTCGATACATTGTGTGGTCCAATACACAGTCCGATACACAGTGAGATACACTGCGTGGTCCGATACACAGTCCGATACACTGCATGGTCCTATACACAGTCCGATACACAGTCCAATACACAGTTCGATACACTGCGTGGTCCGATACACAGTCTGATACACAGTTCGATACACTGCACGGTCCGATACACAGTCCGATACACAGTCCGATACACAGTCCGATACACAGTCCGATACACAGCTGGCATTCACTGTCTGGGCTCACCGATGAAGACTGACCATTTGGACAAGATGCCGGACGATATCTGGCACCCTCGGCCTCGTAACAGTCAGCACCTTGAGGAGAGGAGGAGTGAAAATATTGCCTGGGGAATCATGAGCCAGACCCAGGCCCCTGTGCAGAGCGTTGAGCTGAACCAACCATTCAGCTCGGTGTTATAAAAGACCATTGGTGCTGCTTCGTCTGACATTACCTTCCCTTCCTCTCCCCCCGACCTCACTCACTTTTGCTCCAAGTTCCTGCCTCTCCCGTCTCCGCCACCCTCCTCCTGCCCCTTTGATCCCCTCCCCTCTCCTGGCCGCCAGTCGAGCTGACCATGATAATGGCTCCCTTTCCTCCGGCCCCGTCCTCTCCATTTCAAACCTGCTGTGGTCACCCCTTTCTCAAAAAAACCCCCCATCTGTTCGCCCGTGAGCTGAGCTTTGAATTCCACATCCTATCCATCACCATGGGGAGTAACGTCCACCTCTGCTCCTCCCTCTGCCACAGGAACCCTGACACCTGCTTTTCTTATCTCTGCGCTCTGTTTCCCAGTGTCCTGCTTGCTCCGCTCCATAAGCTCCAATTTATCCAAAGCTCTGCCACACAGACCCTGTCCTGCCCCTCACCCTCGTCCTGGCTGATTTGCTCCCAATCCCCCCCATGTATCTTCAGGTTAAATTCCTCGTCTTCAGATCCCTGCACACCCTTGTCCACCCTCTCACTGGAACCTCCTGCAGCCTCCCACGGCCTCCAGTCCTTCCGTTCTGGCCTTCTGGGCACCCCACGTGATCCTAATCCTAACCTTTGCTGGGAGGGAATTCAAAGCACATCAGCCCGACTCTGTGGAACTCCCTCAGTAAACGCCTCTGCTTCTCTCTCCTGCATTAAAAACCTGCTGAAAGCCCCTCCATTCGGTCCGAATCCCTCCCCCCATGGCGCAGTCCCTCTTTGTTCCTTCCTCCTCTAAAGGCGCTGTCCTAATGGAAGTTATTGCTGACCGCGCACTGTTCACTGGTCATTAGGTGGCCAGGCTCTGTAACGACCTCAGCCTCAGTCCTCTGTTTGAACCGTACCTCTGATATAAACAGCCTTCACCAGCTTAGGGTCCTCATTCTCCAGCTCCACTTGTACACTGGGCCTGAAGAAGGAGATCTGATCCTTCAACGGGGCTATGGATGAGGAATAGCTTTTATCTGAAGCAGCGAGAGATTCCATCTCATCCACTGTAAGAGAAGCTACACAGTTAATGGAAGGCAAGCTACAGGAGGGGTAAAGCACAGCACTCAACATCGCAGCCAACAGTAACCCAGACACCAGACACAGACACCGACAGACTCCCGTCACAGACACAGACACCAGACACAGACACCAGACACCAGACACCGACACAGACACCAGACACCGACAGACTCCCGTCACAGACACAGACACAGACACCAGACACCGACACCAGACACAGACACCAGACACCGACACCAGACACCGACACAAACACCAGACACCGACACAGACACCAGACACAGACACCGACACAGACACAGACACCGACACAGACACCCCGCCACAGACAGACACCCCGACACAGACACAGACACCCCGACACAGACACAGACACCCCGACACAGACACAGACACCCCGACACAGACACAGACACCCCGACACAGACACCTGACATCGATTAACACAACGACCCTAACACTCAACATGCTGTCGATGAATGATGGGACAATCACTGTTTGTTGTCACACCCGAAGATCCCTTGAAGCCCAGGATTCCTGCTGCTTCCAGACTGCCTCGTCCCAAACTGCCCGTTAAATGAAGCAGCAAAATGAATCTCAATTTAGGGCGAGATGCACCACAACCAAATGCAGGAAGGTGACTTACATATCCCGCTGGGGGTGGCCGAGCGGTGTCTCACTGCCACGATCGGGATTTCCAGGAGCTCCGATCGGACACACAGTTCGGTGAAGTCCATCTCCAGGTTCCCAGTGCACATGTAGTCCTCTGCAAACACAGAACAGGCAGAGTACGATCACACAGCTCCAGACAGATAGTGAGGGACTATTCCAGGGTAACAGGCTGGGGAGGGCCAGGGGGACTCGACTTTAAGCTGTGGAAGAGTAGGATCAGAGAGGGAATTCCCAGCGGATTTTCGGTGCTGGGTTTTTTTTTTCACTGTTTATTTTGCTCTGTGGAGCTGGGGGAGGAGGGAAGACGTCTTTACCTGTGACGGTCCGGCCAACATGAGATGGAATCATCGAATGGTCACAGCACAGAAGGAGGCCATTCGACCCGTCGAGTCCGTGCCAGTTCTCTGCGAGAGCGATCCAGCGAGTGTGGGAGAGGCTTGTCGGACCAACTGGTCTTTTGCTGTCAATTTTGTAACGTTGGGATATCTGGCCCACCACTTTGAACGACCCGTATCACAGTGATACTGAGTGTACCACACAGAACAGGAGATTTCAACATCGAACCCGAGCTGCACTAACTTCACAGATATCAGGCTCAGCGAGGCTTGGGAACCCACTCGAAACCAAGGACAGAAAGACCGTGAGTGGGGATCTCAGCCTCCACCAGGGAAAGGCCAGCTATTACAGAGGGGTGTGGGGTATATCAGAGTGTTACAGTGAGGGGTGTGGGGTATATCAGAGTGTTACAGTGAGGGGTGAAGGGCATATCAGAGTGTTACAGTGAGGGGTGTGGGGTATATCAGAGTGTTACAGTGAGGGGTGTGGGGTATATCAGAGTGTTACAGTGAGGGGTGTGGGGTATATCAGAGAGTTACAGTGAGGGGTGTGGGGTATATCAGAGTGTTACAGTGCGGGGTATGGGGTATATCAGAGTGTTACAGTGAGGGGTGTGGGGTATATCAGAGTGTTACAGAGGGGTGTGGGGTATATCAGAGAGTTACAGTGAGGGGTGTGGGGTATATCAGAGTGTTACAGAGGGGTGTGGGGTATATCAGAGTGTTACAGAGGGGTGTGGGGTATATCAGTGTGTTACAGTGAGGGGTGTGGGGTATATCAGAGTGTTACAGAGGGGTGTGGGGTATATCAGTGTGTTACAGTGAGGGGTGTGGGGTATATCAGAGTGTTACAGAGGGGTGTGGGGTATATCAGAGAGTTACAGTGAGGGGTGTGGGGTATATCAGAGTGTTACAGTGAGGGGTGTGGGGTATATCAGAGTATTACAGTGAGGGGTGTGGGATATATCAGAGTGTTACAGTGAGGGGTGTGGAGTATATCAGAGTGTTATGTGAGGGGTGTGGGATATATCAGAGTGTTACAGTGAGGGGTGTGGGGTATATCAGAGTGTTACAGTGAGGGGTGTGGGGTATATCAGAGTGTTACAGTGAGGGGTCTGGGGTATATCAGAGTGTTACAGTGAGGGGTGTGGGGTATATCAGAGTGTTACAGTGAAGGGTGTGGGGTATATCAGAGTGTTACAGTGAGGGGTGTGGGATATATCAGAGTGTTACAGTGAGGGGTGTGGGGTATATCAGATTGTTACAGTGAGGGGTGTGGGGTATATCAGAGTGTTACAGTGAGGGGTGTGGGGTATATCAGTGTGTTACAGTGAGGGGTGTGGGGTATATCAGAGTGTTACAGTGAGGGGTGTGGGGTATATCAGTGTGTTACAGTGAGGGGTGTGGGGTATATCAGTGTGTTACAGTGAGGGGTGTGGGGTATATCAGAGTGTTACAGTGAGGGGTGTGGGGTATATCAGAGTGTTACAGTGAGGGGTCTGGGGTATATCAGAGTGTTACAGTGAGGGGTGTGGGATATATCAGAGTGTTACAGTGAGGGGTGTGGGATATATCAGAGTGTTACAGTGAGGGGTGTGGGATATATCAGAGTGTTACAGTGAGGGGTGTGGGGTATATCAGAGTGTTACAGTGAGGGGTGTGGGGTATATCAGAGTGTTACAGTGAGGGGTGTGGGGTATATCAGAGTGTTACAGTGAGGGGTGTGGGGTATATCAGAGTGTTACAGTGAGGGGTCTGGGGTATATCAGAGTGTTACAGTGAGGGGTGTGGGGTATATCAGAGTGTTACAGTGAAGGGTGTGGGATATATCAGTGTGTGACAGTGAGGGGTGTGGGATATATCAGAGTGTTACAGTGAGGGGTGTGGGGTATATCAGAGTGTTACAGTGAGGGGTGTGGGATATATCAGTGTGTGACAGTGAGGGGTGTGGGATATATCAGAGTGTTACAGTGAGGGGTGTGGGGTATATCAGAGTGTTACAGTGAGGGGTGTGGGATATATCAGAGTGTTACAGTGAGGGGTGTGGGGTATATCAGAGTGTTACAGTGAGGGGTGTGGGGTATATCAGAGTGTTACAGTGAGGGGTGTGGGGTATATCAGAGTGTTACAGTGAGGGGTGTGGGTTATATCAGAGTGTTACAGTGAGGGGTGTGGGTTATATCAGAGTGTTACAGTGAGGGGTGTGGGGTATATCAGAGTGTTACAGTGAGGGGTGTGGGATATATCAGAGTGTTACAGTGAGGGGTGTGGGGTATATCAGAGTGTTACAGTGAGGGGTGTGGGGTATATCAAGTGTTACAGTGAGCGGTGTGCGATATATCAGTATGTCTCAGGCCTCCCTGTAGTTGTCTAGTTGTGAGGTGGGTGAGGGAGTCTCTGTGAGACAGGAGCTCCCTGTCCTCATCTTATTATTCAGCAGCACCACAGACTTTGCGACCTGTTCTTTCCCCAAATTTTCTTCCCACTTCTCCTGACTGACGAGCCCTCACCAGGACACAACCCTGGGGGGGGTTCCAGACACCCTTCATTCTCTGGGTGTTGGCAGGCGATTTGGCGGTGAAGGTTTGGGGATCACAGCTCGGGCCCAATGCCCCATTCCTTCTACAAACTGGAGCATCCAGGCAGCTGTGCCATTTTACACTCACTTCAGTTGATTTGAAACTGTGTGTCTTGGAGTCTGAATTCAGTGTGACGGCCTGGTGCGTCTGGGCTGCCCTGGAGACAGTGTGTGTATCAAAGAAACTTTGAGTGAGATTAAATACACAGTGAGGCAAGTCCAAGACTCTTGTCTGCAGTGACTGCTCCAACCTGGCAGCCGGGCGTGGGAACGTCAGGACCTGCCCTTCCCTCGGGTGGTTAACTCCTCCGCATCGTCCCGAGTGCCAGTTGTGAATGCAGGCTCACGCTGTGCTGCTCGCTCCCCGTTGAATTCGCTTCTGCAAACGTCTCAGCGGCTCTCCGAGGTGGCGGCAGGCTCGTGCAGTTACTGTGGAGTCTCACTGCGGCCCTCTCAGTCCAACATCGTGTGTGTGGGACGTGCGAGAGTCCAGATCCAGGACCGAACTATTAATCTCACTTTCACACATCCGTTACCAGAACAACTAAAACTCATCGTGACGCATTTACAACATTCCTTTCTCACCCATCGCTCTAATAAAAAGCCCGACCGCTGCTGTGATCACCAGTAAAGGGCAACAGATTCACATCAGCTCCTTTCCTTCCATTTCTCTCCCCGCCCGCCCCACCTAAAGGTGTTGGCTCCGCACTGTGGGACAGTTTAAGCCTGTAGACGGCCTTGGGTTCAGAAACAAGTGCAGACAGACAAAGATAAATGAGAAAGAAAAGGTCAGTGGAGCTCTTAAAATCGGGCCGCAGAGTCCAAGAGTGAAGAGGTAATGATGAATTTGGTTAGGTCCATAGTGTACAGCGTAGATTCATCAGGGTGTCGTCGGGGATGGGAAAGTAGAATTGAGAGAGACAGACACTGTCCTCAGTGGGGCAGAGCAGGCGAAGAGGAAATGGAATCGCTTTGAAAATTTTGAAGGCTTTTGACAGAGTGAACAGAGAAAGAGAATTTGGGGAGACAGTAATGATTTAACAACTTATATATACATCATGCCTGTAAGATAGAGAAACATCACACAGCGATTCACAGAAGCATAATTAGACGCAAATGGGCGGTGAGCCAAAGGACGAGGTATTCGGAGGGGCTTGGTCAAGCAGGAGGCTTCTGAGGAGGGTCTTTAAAGGAGGAGAAGGAGATGGAGCTGCGAAGGGTTTCGGGAGGGAATTCCATCACGTGGGGTCCAGGCTGCTGAAGGCACGGCCGCCAATGGTGGGGCGAAGAGGCTAGAGTCGGAGAAACGGAGAGTTCTGCGGGGGGGGAAGGGGGGGCAAGAAGGCTGGAGGAGGTCAGAGAGATATGGAAGGGAAAGGCCGTGTAGGAATTTGAAGATAAGGATTTACATCGGGAGGCCAGGAGTTGATGTGGGTGAGCAGGAAAGGGCCGAGGGGTGAGGGGGACTCTGGGCGGGCCAGGAATTGATGTGGGTGAGCAGGAAAGGGCCGAGGGGTGAGGGGGACTCTGGGCGGGCCAGGAATTGATGTGGGTGAGGGGGACTCTGGGCGGGCCAGGAATTGATGTGGGTGAGGGGGACTCTGGGCGGGCCAGGAATTGATGTGGGTGAGGGGGACTCTGGGCGGGCCAGGGTAGAGGTCGCACAGTTTGAATACTGAAACTTACAGAGCGTGGTGAATGGGAGAGCGTTGGACTCGTCGAGTCTGGAGGTGACAAAGGCATGGGTGCAGGTGGAAGTCGGCAGGCTTAGAGATGCAGAGATGTGGGGTCGGCAGCTCAGATCAGGGACAAGTCGGAGGTGGAGGCTGCTCACACAGTCTGGGTCAATCCGAGACGGCGGTCAGAGAGGGGGAAGGGATCAGTGAGAAGGCTGCGGGGTTTGTGGACGGGAGGGGGCGAAGGCGAAGACCTCGCCCTTCCCAATACTTAACTCGAGGAAACCGCAACTCATCCAAGACCAGATGTAAAACAAGCAGTTTGACAGATGAGGTAGCAGAGAGGACGAGAGAGGAGGAGAGGAAGGAGGAGATGTTTAGTCCGTGTGTGGGGTGTTTAGTCCGTGTGTGGGGTGTTTAGTCCGTGTGTGGGGTGTTTAGTCCGTGTGTGGGGTGTTTAGTCCGTGTGTGGGGTGTTTAGTCCGTGTGTGGGGTGTTTAGTCCGTGTGTGGGGTGTTCAGACTGCGTGTGGGGGGTGTTTAGTCCGTGTGGGGTGTTTAGTCCGTGTTTGGGGTGTTCAGTCCGTCTGTATGTGATGTGTCACCTTTTTCCACTTTTGTTCCCCTCCCTTTCCAAGGGCACTGACTCCTGCTGGGATACCATCGACAGGTATTAACCGCCCTTGTGAAAATCTTCACACAAGTGTCAAAAAGCTATTCGCCTATGGAGGGCATCGGAGCTGAGCTTCACCCAATCCTCATGCGATTCCTGTGCAGACAGACTTTCCAGCAGAGGTCCCCAGTTATTGACCCTGGCCCATTGTAACCCTCCCACTCCAACCCCGACTGGTTCCAGCTCAGCACAGACCAGGGCGGGGATTTCAACCCCCGAGAACGGGGGTGGGTGGGTCGTGAAAATTCCTGGTTTTTGTCGGGCGGCGGCAATCCGGCTCCAACGCACCCACTCCCGGGTTTAACGTGGGAGCGTTTGAAGGTACCCCGCAGCCAAAGCCCAGTCATCGCGTCCCCAGTCACTGCCGGCACTTAGTGAGTCAATTGAGATGGTTGAGGTCCTTCAGGTAGGTGTTTTTTAATTGATTCTTGAACAGAAGCGAATTTAACGTCTCCTGCACGAGTTTCCCAAGGCTTCTCAATCTCGCCACTGAAACGGAGGCAAGATTCATGCAGAGAATGATTTGGCCCTTTAAAACTGTGATTGACACAGCTCAGGGATTGCCGCTGGTCTCTCAGGCAAATGTTTGGCTCAGGAGATCTTGGGTTGAGGCCGGGGGCTCCTGGGTTGAGGCCGGGGGCTCCTGGGTTGAGGCCGGGGGCTCCTGGGTTGAGGCCGGGGGCTCCTGGGTTGAGGCTGAGGGGCTCCTGGGTTGAGGCTGAGGGGCTCCTGGGTTGAGGCTGAGGGGCTCCTGGGTTGAGGCTGAGGGGCTCCTGGGTTGAGCCTGAGGAGCTCCTGGGTTGAGCCTGAGGAGCTCCTGGGTTGAGGCCGGGGGCTCCTGGGTTGAGGCTGAGGGGCTCCTGGGTTGAGGCCGGGGGCTCCTGGGTTGAGGCTGAGGGGCTCCTGGGTTGAGATAGCTTTAGCAAAATTTTGAAGCCTCTCAAACTGACAAAATCAGGATTGGGAACTCCATGGGTGTATTCCAGAGGATGTCTGAGGAAGAGAAAATGACCATCCACGTTAGCCATGTCGTGCTGTGTTGGGATCTGCAGGTGCACAAAAGCGAGGTGCCCAACAAAGATCAGGAGAACAGCAGAGAGGGGACCAACAGAGGGGCCGAGGCAGAGTACCCACACGAGGGGGTCTACAGGCGAAGGCTGAGCTTCCTGGACCTCTCTGAGGAGCAGTGCCTGCACAGGCTCAGATTGAGGAAGAGCTGCTCCCAGCTGGACCTGGTGGCCTCGCATTGCCCGTCACAGTAGAAGTCACCACTGCCCTCAAATTCTTAATCTCTGGGTCCTTCCAGTGTGCCACCAGTGACATCTCCAGGGTGTGCCAGTCGTCTGCACATAAGTATCTGAGGTGATGGATGGGTTGTTTGCCAGGGCATCCGATTACCTGAACTTCTCCCGCGCCGACGTGAGCCAGAATGGGCGGGCAGTGGGTTCCGCCTCTCTGGCCAGCTTCCCATGGGTGCAGGGTGCAATCGATTGCACACACGAGGCAATCCGAGGACCACCACATGAACCGAGAGGACTATCGCTCCATCAGTGCGACCAAAAGAAGAGGTTTCTGCAGCTGTGCTCCGAGTTCCCTGTCGTGATGTGCTCATACTGTACCAGTCCAACATTCCAGACCTTTTCCAAACAGGAGACAGACTTAAGGGATGGCTCGTTGGAGACAAGGGATACCCCCTGTAAAATTGGCTCACGGCACCAGTGAGGAACCCAAACAGTGAGGCACAAGAGCACGACAACCAGAGGCACACGACCACCACAACATGCCATTGGCATGTTGAAGATGTGCTTCAGGTGCCTGGCCAGGTCTGGAGGTGCCCTTCAGTACTCGCCAGTGAGGGTCTCCAGAATCATCGCGGTGAGCTGCGTCCTGCACAACATCGTGCAGCGTGGAGGTTTATAGAGGTGGAGGAGGACGGAGGCACTCATCAATCATCCTCTGTTGGCGATAACATTGGGCGAGGAGGATGAAGAGTAGGACGAGGAATATAAAGATGGGGCACCCAGCGCCAGGCGACCCATCCACATTGCTGCCCAGGATGCCCTCATCACTCACAGGTTTCCATAACAACAGTGGTAAAATAAAGACATTGAGATACTCAGGCCCCCTGGGACCGACCACCACAACCCCCATCACACTTTGCACAAAACAGTCCTTCAACCACACGTAGACCCACTGCACAGACGCACAATGGGTACCCCCCATGCTGAAACTTAAGTGAGTGGGTGTGGGGAGTGATGTGATGGAGTAGGCATGCCAACACAGAGTGAGAGGGGGTATTGCACCCTTAGTGCCCGCCACACTGGGGTTTAATACGTGTGCCATCCAGTCATAGCCTCAGACAGCACAGACGGAGGCCATTCAGCCCATCCATGCTTGTGCCGACCCTTTGAAAGAACTATCCAATTAGTCCCACTCCTCCCTGCTCTTTCCCCATAGCCCTAAAAGAATTTTCCCCTTCAAGTATTTATCCAATTCCGTTTTGAAAGTTATTATTGAATCTGCTCCCACCGCCCTTTCAGGCAGCGAATTCCAGATCAGAACAACTCGCTGCGTTAAAAAAATTCTCCTCATCTCCCCTCTGGTTCTTTTCCCAATTATCTTCAATCTGTGTCCTCTCATTCCCGACCCTCCTGCCACTGGAAACAGTTTCTCCTTATTTACTCTATCAAAATCACTCATGATTTTGAACCCCTCGATTAAATCTCCCCTTAACCTTCTCTGCTCTAGGGAGACCAATTTTGTCTTGATTTCAGTGACACACCACAGATATACAATCACTTGTGTTTACCAGCACTCTTTGAACCGTCGTCATCCACAGGTGTGACTGTTTTCTCTTTAACCACTTTCTCCACTTTCTTCCTCATCTTCACCTTCTTCAGCGCACTGAGGAGAGAATGTGAGATAAATCAGCCGCAGGGGAGTGTGTGGGCCACAGATCGAGCTCACCAGCTGCTCATCGGACTGACAGAGGTCACCGAGGAGCACTGCAGTGGGCACAAGAACAGGTCCAGCTGCTCATGCCAAACAGGCGGTTTACATTGTCCTGGCACCAGTATTAGTGGGAGCTGGGCGGGTTTTATACATCACCACCTGGGACCCTGTCCAACAATCAACACTGCAACAGAATTGCCCTGGTCTCCATTCCCAAACAACAACACTGCCCTGGTCTCCATTCTCAGACAACACTGCCCTGGTCTCCATTCCCAAAAAACAACACTGCCCTGATCTCCATTCTCAAACAACACTGCCCTGGTCTCCATTCTCAGACAACACTGCCCTGGTCTCCATTCTCAGACAACACTGCCGTGCTCTCCATTCCCAAACAACAACACTGCCCTGATCTCCATTCTCAAACAACACTGCCCTGGTCTCCATTCTCAGACAACGCTGCCCTGGTATCCATTCCCAAACAACAACACTGCCCTGGTCTCCATTCCGAAACAACACTGCCCTGGTCTCCATTCCGAAACAACACTGCCCTGGTCTCCATTCTCAAACAACACTGCCCTGGTCTCCATTCCCAAACACCACTGCCCTGGTCTCCATTCCCAAACAACACTGCCCTGGTCTCCATTCCCAAACAACACTGCCCTGGTCTCCATTCCCAAACAACACTGCCCTGGTCTCCATTCTCAAACAACACTGCCCTGGTCTCCATTCTCAAACAACACTGCCCTGGTCTCCATTCCCAAACACCACTGCCCTGGTCTCCATTCCCAAACACCACTGCCCTGGTCTCCATTCCCAAACAACACTGCCCTGGTCTCCATTCTCAAACAACACTGCCCTGGTCTCCATTCCCAAACACCACTGCCCTGGTCTCCATTCCCAAACAACACTGCCCTGGTCTCCATTCCCAAACAACACTGCCCTGGTCTCCATTCCCAAACACCACTGCCCTGGTCTCCATTCCCAAACAACACTGCCCTGGTCTCCATTCTCAAACAACACTGCCCTGGTCTCCATTCCCAAACAACACTGCCCTGGTCTCCATTCTCAAACAACAACACTGCCCTGATCTCCATTCCCAAACAACACTGCCCTGGTCTCCATTCTCAAACAACACTGCCCTGGTCTCCATTCCCAAACAACAACACTGTCCTGGTCTCCATTCCCAAACAACACTGCCCTGGTCTCCATTCCCAAACAACACTGCCCTGGTCTCCATTCCCAAACACCACTGCCCTGGTCTCCATTCCCAAACAACACTGCCCTGGTCTCCATTCCCAAACAACACTGCCCTGGTCTCCATTCCCAAACAACACTGCCCTGGTCTCCATTCTCAAACAACAACACTGCCCTGATCTCCATTCCCAAACAACACTGCCCTGGTCTCCATTCTCAAACACCACTGCCCTGGTCTCCATTCCCAAACACCACTGCCCTGGTCTCCATTCCCAAACAACACTGCCCTGGTCTCCATTCCCAAACAACACTGCCCTGGTCTCCATTCCCAAACAACACTGCCCTGGTCACCATTCCCAAACAACACTGCCCTGGTCTCCATTCCCAAACAACACTGCCCTGGTCTCCATTCCCAAACAACACTGCCCTGGTCTCCATTCCCAAACAACACTGCCCTGGTCTCCATTCTCAAACAACACTGCCCTGGTCTCCATTCCCAAACAACAACACTGTCCTGGTCTCCATTCCCAAACAACACTGCCCTGGTCTCCATTCTCAAACAACACTGCCCTGGTCTCCATTCCCAAACAACACTGTCCTGGTCTCCATTCCCAAACAACACTGCCCTGGTCTCCATTCTCAAACAACACTGCCCTGGTCTCCATTCCCAAACAACACTGCCCTGGTCTCCATTCCCAAACAACACTGCCCTGGTCTCCATTCTCAAACAACACTGCCCTGGTCTCCATTCCCAAACAACACTGCCCTGGTCTCCATTCTCAAACAACACTGCCCTGGTCTCCATTCCCAAACACCACTGCCCTGGTCTCCATTCCCAAACAACACTGCCCTGGTCTCCATTCCCAAACACCACTGCCCTGGTCTCCATTCCCAAACAACACTGTCCTGGTCTCCATTCCCAAACAACACTGCCCTGGTCTCCATTCTCAAACAACACTGCCCTGGTCTCCATTCCCAAACAACACTGTCCTGGTCTCCATTCCCAAACAACACTGTCCTGGTCTCCATTCCCAAACAACACTGCCCTGGTCTCCATTCTCAAACAACACTGCCCTGGTCTCCATTCCCAAACAACACTGCCCTGGTCTCCATTCCCAAACAACACTGCCCTGGTCTCCATTCTCAAACAACACTGCCCTGGTCTCCATTCCCAAACAACACTGCCGTGGTCTCCATTCTCAAACAACACTGCCCTGATCTCCATTCTCAAACTATGCTTCACTTTCATGGTTCAATCCAGATTATAGGACACAAGAAGATCCTTATGGAGGTACTGGGTCACATTAAAATCCCAAACACCCTTTATAGAGATACTGGGTCACATTAAAATCCCAAACACCCTTTATAGAGATACTGGGTCACATTAAAATCCCAAACACCCTTTATAGAGATACTGGGTCACATTAAAATCCCAAACACCCTTTATAGAGATACTGGGTCACATTAAAATCCCAAACACCCTTTATGAGGTTGAACCAGACTTTTTCAGTGTTGGCCTCCTATCTGACCCTGAGATGAGCTTCTGACCCCATGTCCGCTCCATCACCAAGACCGCCTACTTCCACCTCTGTAACATCGCCCGTCTCCGCCCCCTGCCTCAGCTCATCTGCTGCTGAAACCCTCATCCATGCCTTTGTTCCCTCTGGACTCAACTATTCCAATGCTCTCCTGGCCGGCCTCTCACCTTGCACCCTCTGTAAATCTCAGCTCATTGAAAAATCTGCTGCCCCGTATCCTAACTCGCACCGAGTCCCGTTCACCCATCACCCCCTGTGCTCGCTGACCTACATTGGCTCCCAGTCCGGCAATGCCTCGATTTTAAAATTCTCATCCTTGTGTTCAATCCCTCCATGGCCTCGCTCCTCCCTCCCTCTCTCTGTAACCTCCTCCAGCCCCTACAGCGAGATCTCTGCGCTCCTCCAATTCTGGCCTCTTGCCCATCCCCGATTTCCATCGCTCCACCATTGGCGGCCGTGCCTTCAGCCACCTGGGCCCTAAGCTCTGGAATTCCCTCCCTAAACCTCTCCGTCTCTCTCTCCTCCTTTAAGACGCTCCTTATAACCTACTTCTTTGACCGAGCTTTTGGTCGCCTGTCCTAATATCTCCTTATGTGGCTCGGTGTCAAATTTTGTTTGATAATCGCTCCTGTGAAGAGCCTTGGGACGTTTTACTACATTAAAGGCTCTATAGAAATGCAAGTCCATGTACAGATGGGCTCTGACTGAGGCTCCTAGTTCAGTGTTCTCACTGTCACACAGAACTGAGTCCAAACCAGAGTCCAAGGAGATGGGGAGAGAGAGGGGGCCTTTTAAAAGTGGCTTCGAGTGGGGAGCCTGATCACACCTGGTGCAGTGCAGGGGGATTCCAGATATAGTTACAGGGTGAATATCAGAGGGTGAGAGGATTACTACTAGTTACTGGTAGGATATGACAGCGTTACGCATATTACTGCCAGTTACATATAGACTATCAATGAGTTACTGTTGATCATGTCGGTAATGTGAGTGTTACCAGTATTACAGGTTAGTGTTTTTAGTGCTTAGTGCTCAGTTAGTTGATTGGTTACTGTTTATTTAATGGTTAGACTTTTAGTGTTAGCTGAACAGTTAAATAACCTTAAAGCTAACAGTTCAAATACCTGTTAATTATCATAGCAGGAGAGCTGGGGCCTGTCGCCTGCACCTCCTGTGCCATGTGGGAACTCCAGAACATTTTGTGTGTCCTGGGAAGCCACATTTGCAGGAAGTGCCGCCAACTGCTCGAGCTCAGAGTTTCTGAGCGGGAGAGGCGGCTGGCGTCACTACAGCGCATACGGGAAGCTGAGAGTTTCGTGGATAGCACGTTTCAGGAGGTGGTCACCCCGCAGCTCCGGAGAGTTCAGGAGGAGAGGGAGTGGGTGACCACTAGACTAGGAGGAACAGGCAGGCAGTGCAGGAGTCCCCTGGGAATACGGCACTCAGAAACCAGTATTCAGTGTCGAATACCAGTGAGGGTGTTCACACCTCGGGGGAGTGCAGTTAGGAACAAATCCACAGCACCGTGGGAGACTCGGCTTCATGGGGCGGGGGGCCCACAAGAAAGTGTAGAAATGCAGCTGTTATAGGGGATTCGATAGACAGGGAGATAGACAACTGGTACCAGAGTAAAGGACCTCACTGAGAGGGTGCAGAACATTTTGAGGGGGTAAGGGGAGCAGCCAGAAGTCGTGGTCCATGTGGGATCCAATGGCAGAGGAAGGGAAGGGGATGAGGTCCTGCAGTCAGTGTTTCAGGAGCGAGGGAGGAAGTTAAAAAGCAGGACCATAAAGGTAGTAATCTCTGGATTACTCCCAGTGCCACGCGCTAGTGAGTACAGAAATAGGGAGATAAGGCAGGTTAATGCGTGGCTAGAGACATGGTGCAAGAGTGAGGGCATCGGATTCCCGGGGCATTGGGACCAGTTCTGGGGCAAGAGGGATCTGTCCAAGATGGACGAGTTGCACCTCAACAGAGCTGTGACCAATGTCCTCGCGAGGAGGTTAACAAGTGCTGTGGGGGAGGGTTTAAACTAATTTGGCTGGGGGATGGGCACCAGGATGAAACATTAGAGAGGAGAAACAAGATGCACAGAGGACTGGGAGAGACAGATAGCACTAGAGTAAGAAATAGTACAGTATTAGGAGGGATCAGACAGGGGGGAAATGTGAGACAGTCTAAGATGAGATTGGAGTGCATGTGTGTAAACACACGTAGCCTGGTAAATAAGGTTGGTGAGCTGCAGACACAAAGCACCACATGGGACTATGATATAGTGGGAATAACAGAGACCTGGCTCAAAGGAGAGGATTGGGTATTTAGGAAAGATAGGGAAGGAAGGAAAGGAGAGGGGGGGCAGTATTGATCAAAGAAACTATTATAGCACTGGAAAGGGATGGTGTAGTTGAGGGGTGAAAGACAGAATCTATTTGGTTTGAATTAAGGAACAATAGAGGATCTATTACACTACTGGGTGGGGACTATAGGCCACCAAATAGTGGGAAGGAGATAGCGGAACAAATTTACAGGCAAATTATAGAAAGATGCAAGAACTTTCGAGTGGTGATAAGGGGGGACTTTAATTATCCCAATATAGACTGGGACAGTAACAGTGTGAAGGGCAATGAGGGGGAGGAATTCCTGAAACATGTTCAAGAGAACTTTCTTGATCAGTGTGTTTCCAGCCCAACGAGGAAGGAAGCAGTGCTGGAGCTAGTTCTGGGCAATGAAGTGGGCCAAATGGAGCCTGTTTCAATGGGGGAGCATTTGGGGAACAGTGATCACAATATCATTGGGTTTAGTTATGGAAAAGGACAAAGAACAATCAAATGTGAAAATACTCAACTGGAGGAGGGGTAATTTCAGGGAGTTAAAAAGGGATCTTCCCCAGGTGGATTGGAGTCAAAAATTGGTGGGCAAAATAATAATTGAACAATGGGAGGTCTTCAAGGAGGAGCTTGTTCGGGTACAGAGCAGACACATTCCCACAAGGGGGAAAGGAAAGGACATCCAAAGCTAGAGCTCCCTGGACGACTAAAGATATAGATTAAAAGGGAGATTGAGACCATACAATGGCAACATGTTCCCGTAAAGGTCAAGGGTGGTTCCAAGAACTCCAGGGAACCTTGGATGTCAGGGGATATACGAGAATGGATTAGGAAAAAAAGGAGGGCTTTTGGCAGATACAAAAGGCTAAAGACGGAGGAAGCCCTAGAGGAGTACAAAAAGTGCAGGGGGATACTTAAAAAAGAAATTAGGAGATCAAGGAGGGGCCATGAAATAACACTGGCGAGCAAAATAAAGGAAAATCCTAAGATGTTTTATAAGTATATTAAGGGTAAGAGGATGACTAGGGAAAAAATAGGGCCCATTAGGGACAAAAATGGCAATCTGTGTGTGGAGCCGGCAGATGTAGGAGGGGTTCTAAATGAATTTTTTGCATCTGTTTTCACTATGGAGAAGGACGATGTAGACATAGAAATACGGCAAGGGGACTGTGATATACTCGAACATATTAACATCGAGCGGGAGGAGGTATTGGCGGTTTTAGCAGGCCTAAAAATGGATAAATCCCCAGGCCCGGACGAAATGTATCCCAGGCTACTGTGTGAGGCAAAGGAGGAGATTGCGGGGGCTCGAACACATATATTCAGAACCTCTCTGGCCACAGGGGATGTGCCAGAGGACTGGAGAACCGCTAATGTAATACCATTATTCAAGAAGGGGAGTAGGGAAAAACCGGGGAACTACAGGCCAGTGAGCCTAAGATCAGTGGTAGGAAAATTATTGGAAAAAATTCTGAAGGACAAAATTAGTCTCCACTTGGAGAAGCAAGGATTAATCAGGGATAGTCAACATGGCTTTGTCAAGGGAAGATCATGTCTGACTAATTTGATTGAATTTTTTGAGGGGGTGACTAGGCGTGTGGATGAGGGTAACGCAGTGGATGTGGTATACATGGATTTCAGTAAGGCCTTCGATAAAGTCCCCCACAGGAGACTGGTCAAGAAGGTACGAGCCCATGGAATCCAGGGTGCCTTGGCACTTTGGATACAAAACTGGCTTAGTGGCAGAAGGCAGAGGGTGATGGTCGAAGGTTGTTTTTGTGACTGGAAGCCTGTGGCCAGTGGGGTACCACAGGGATCGGTGCTGGGTCCCTTGCTGTTTGTGGTCTACATTAATGACTTGGATATGAATGTAAAAGGTATGATCAGTAAGTTCGCTGATGATACAAAAATTGGGAGGGTGGTAAATAGCGAGGAGGATAGCCTCAGTCTGCAGGACGATATAGATGGGTTGGTCAGATGGGCGGAACAGTGGCAAATGGAATTTAACCCGGAAAAGTGCGAGGTGATGCACTTTGGAGGGACTAACAAGGCAAGGGAATACACAATGAATGGGAGGACCCTAGGCAAGACAGAGGGTCAGAGGGATCTTGGTGTGCAAGTTCACAGATCCCTGAAGGTGGCGGAACAGGTAGATAAGGTGGTAAAGAAGGCAAATGGGATACTTGCCTTTATTAGCCGAGGCATAGAATATAAGAGCAAGGAGGTTATGATGGAGCTGTATAAAACACTGGTTAGGCCACAGCTGGAGTACTGTGTGCAGTTCTGGTCGCCACACTACAGGAAGGATGTGATCGCTTTGGAGAGGGTGCAGAGGAGATTCACCAGGATGTTACCAGGGCTGGAGCGCTTCAGCTATGAAGAGAGACTGGGAAGATTGGGTTTGTTTTCCTTGGAGCAGAGGAGGCTGAGGGGGGACATGATTGAGGTGTACAAAATTATGAGGGGCACAGATAGGATGGATACTAAGGAGCTTTTTCCCTTCGTTGAGGGTTCTATAACAAGGGGACATAGATTCAAGGTAAAAGGCGGGAGGTTTAGAGGGGATTTGAGAAAGGACTTTTTCACCCAGAGGGTGGTTGGAGTCTGGAACTCACTGCCTGAAAGGGTTGTGGAGGCAGGAACCCTCACAACATTCAAGAAGCATTTGGATGAGCACTTGAAATGCCATAGCATACAAGGCTACGGACCAAATGCTGGCATATGGGATTAGAGTAGACAGGGCTTGATGGCCGGCGCGGACACGATGGGCCGAAGGGCCTCTATCCGTGCTGTATAACTCTATGACTCTATGAAAATCAAACAGAAAAAGGAGGCTTATGACAAATGTAAGGATGATAATACAGTAGAGAACCAGGCTGAATACAGAAAGTAGAGGCGATCGAAAAAAGAGAATAAGAGGGGCAAAGAAAGAGTACGAGAATAGATTAGAGAAGAGGATGCTGCCATTGTAGCAGTGAAGGGGGAGGTAGTAGCGATATTGGAGAGGAGAATAATAGATAAAGAGGAGGGACTTAAAGTAGAAAAATCACCCGGTCCTGATGGGATGAACCTCGGTTACTGAGGGGAGTAAGGGTGGAAATTGCGGAGGCTCTGGCCACAATCTTCCAATCCTCCTTCGATATGGGGGCGGTGCCAGATGTTACACCCCTGTTCAAAAAAGGGGAGAGGGATAAACCCGACAATTCCAGGCCGGTCAGCCGAACGTCGGTGTGGGGAAACTTTTCGGTACAATAATTCGGGACAAAATTAATTGGCACTTCGAATAATATGGGCTAATAAATGAAAGTCAGCACAGATTTGTTGAAGGAAATTTGTTGATTGTGTTTTTTGATGAAGTAACGGAGAGGGTTGATGAGGGGAGTGCGGTTGATGTTGTGTATATGGAATTTCAAAAGGCATTTGATAAAGTGCCACATAATAGACTTGTTGGCAAAATTAAAGCCCATGGGATTAAAGGGACAGTGGCAGTGTGGATACAAAATTGGCTACGGGACAGAAAGCAGAGAGTAGTGGTGAACGGTTGTTTTTCAGACTGGAGGGAAGTTTACAGTGGTGTTCCCCAGGGGTCAGTATTAGGACCACTGCTCTTTTTAATATATATAAATGACCTGGACTTGGGTATAGAGGGTCTAATTTCAAAGTTTGCAGATGACACAAAACTCAGAAATGTAGTAAACAATGAGGAGGATAGTAACAGACTTCAGGAGGACAGAGACAGACTGGTGAAATGGGCAGACACATGGCAGATGAAATTTAATGCAGAGAAGTGTGAAATGATTAATTTTGGTAGGAAGAATGAGGAGAGGCAATATAAACTAAATGGTACAATTTTAAAAGGGGTGCAGGAACAGAGAGACCTGGGGGTGTATGTACACAAATCTTTGAAGGTGACAGGACAAGTTGAGAAGGCTGTTAAAAAAGCACATGGGATCCTGGGCTTTATTAATAGAGGCATAGAGTATAAAAACAAGGAAGTTATGCTAAATCTTTATAAATCACTGGTTGGGCCCCAGCTGGAGTATTGTGTCCAATTCTGGGCACCGCACTTTAGGAAGGATGTCAAGGCCTTGGAGAGGGTGCAGAGGAGATTTACTAGAATGGTACCAGGGATGAGGGACTTCAGTTATGTGGAGAGACTGGAGAAGCTGGGATTGTTCTCCTCAGAGCAGAGAAGGTTAAGGGGAGATTTAATCGAGGGGTTCAAAATCATGAGGGGTTTTTGATAGAGTAAATAAGGAGAAACTGTTTCCAGTGGCAGGAGGGTCGGGAACCAGAGGACACAGATTGAAGATAATTGGCAAAAGAACCAGAGGGGGAGATGAGGAGAATGTTTTTTTCTGCAGCGAGTTGTTCTGATCTGGAATTCACTGCCTGAAAGGGCGGTGGAAGCAGATTCAATAATAACTTTCAAAAGGGAATTGGATAAATACTTGAAGGGAAAAAATTTGCAGGGCTCTGGGGAAAGAGCAGGGGGAGTGGGACTAATTAGACAGCTCTTTCAAAGAGGCACGATGGGCCAAATGGCCGCCTCCTGTGCTGTAACATTCTACTCTGATACTATTAGTTATCGGTGCAATTTCAGTAAGTTACTATTAGTTACTGGTGGAATCAAAGTTCCTCCCGCACTCTGTTTCTCCTGTTCCCCTCCCTCCGTTTCCCCTCTTCTCCATTTCCCCTCCCTCCATTTCCCCTCTTCTCCATTTCCCTCTCTCCGTTTCCCCTCTTCCCCTCCCTCCATTTCCCCTCTCCCCCTCCCTCCCTCCATTTCCCCTCTTCCCCATTTCCTCTCTTCCCCTCCCTCCATTTCCCATCCCTCCATTTCCCCCTTCCCCGTTTCCCCTCCCTCCATTTCCCCTCTTCCCCGTTTCCTCTCTTCCCCTCCCTCAGTTTTCCCTCTCCCCCTCCCTCCGTTTTCCCTCTTCCCCATTTCCTGTCTTCCCTGCCCTCCATTTCCCATCCCTCTGTTTCCCCTCTTCCCCGCCCTCCGTTTCCCGGCCATTCCTCCCTCGCTCCCTCCGTTTCCCCCACTGAAATCTATTACAAGCCCAACTACTGCCACAAGCACCTGGATTTTACTCCTCCCCACCTCACATCCCTTTCTCCCAGTTTCTCCATCTCCTTTCAATCTGCTCTGATGACTCAATTGGTTGGGTGTGACAAGTGGTGTTCTCCAGGGATCTGTTCTGGGCCTCAACTTTTCTCCATATTTATTAATGACTTGGATGAAGAGATGGAGAGTCCTGTATCCACGTTTGCAGATGACACTAAGTTAGGAGGGACAGTGAGTATTGCAGATGGAAGCAGGAAGTTGCAATGGGACAGAGACAGAATAAGAGAGTGGGCAAACCGGTGGCAGATGGAGTTCAATGTGGGGAAGTGTGAGGTCATCCACTTTGGACCCAAGAAAGAGAAATCAGAGTATTTTCTAAATGGTGAGAAGCTCGGAACTGTGGATGATTGGAGAGATTTGGGTGTAAAGTACAGAAATCATTAAAAGCTAATGAACAGGTACACAAAACAATCAAGAAGGCTAATGGAATGGTGGTCTTTATCTCGAGGGGGCTGGAATACAAAGGGGGAGGAGGTGATGCTTCAGTTGTACAGAGTCCCGGTCAGACCCCCATCTGGAGAGACTGCGTTCAGTTCTGGGCACCGCACCTCAGGAAGGATAGAATGGCCTTGGAGGGGGTGCAGGGCAGATTCACCAGAATGATACCGGGGCTAAAAGGGTTAAATTACGAGGCCAGGTCGCACAGACTGGGCTTGTATTCCCTCGAGTGTAGAAGATTAAGGGGTGATCTAATCGAGGTGTTTAAGATGATTAAAGGATTTGATAGGGTCGATAGAGAGAAACTATTTCCTCTGGTAGGGGGAGTCCAGAACAAGGGGGCAGAACCTTAAAATTAGAGCCAGGCCGTTCAGGGGTGATGTCAGGAAGCACTTCTTCACACAAAGGGGAGTGGGAATCTGGAACTCTCTCCCCCAGAAAAGTGTTGAGGCTGGGGGTCAATTGATATTGGGAAAGGGTATTAACGGTTACGGAAGCAAGGTGAGTAAATGGAGTTAGGATGCAGATCAGCCATGATCCAACTGAATGGCAGAACAGGCTTGCAGGGTTGAATCACCTCGTCCTGTTCCTACGTTCTGAAACGTCCTCCAATTCCCTCAGCCTAAGGATTCCCCTTGTCGTGGTGAACAGGCCCCTCGATCGGGTCTGTCCCGGGCCCATTCCCTATACCCTGAATCCCTCTCCCCTTGTCCTCACCTTCTTCATACACCAGCCTCTGCCAGATCATCGTCTGCCATCATGATCCCACCACCAAACGCATCTTTCCCTCCCCTCCCCGGAGGGACCGCTCCCTCTGCCACACTCTGTCGCCATCCCTACAACCAGCTGCCCGTCCCCTGAACCTTCTGCCCATTGACCTCCTCCCACAACCCGAACAGTCCTGGGGAGAGGGAACTGCGCTGCCTCTAACCCAGCACAGTGTGTTCACCCTGCCCTCTCCTCCAGGCCGAGGACCCAAACACAGAGTGCCTGCCCGGGGTGTACAGACCCCACTGGAGGTGCCCCGGGTCCAGGGTGGAGGTGGTCCCAGGCCCGAGGTGGCCCTTGGCCCAGGGGCGGAGTTGGCCCGGAGTGGAGTTGTGGGTCGCCCCAGGGTGGAGTTGTCCCTGGGCGAAGGTACAGGGGGCCCCAGGGTGGAGTTGTCCCTGGGTGGAGGTGTGGGGAGCCCCAGGGTGGAGTTGGCCCTGGGTGAAGGTGTGGGGGGGGCCCCAGGGTGGAGTTATCCCTGGGCGAAGGTGCGGGGGGCCCCAGGGTGGAGTTGTCCCTGGGCGGAGGTGTTCCTGGGCGAAGGTGTGGAGGGCCCCTGGGTGGAGTTGTCCCTGGGCGAAGGTGTGGGGGGCCCCTGGGTGGAGTTGTCCCTGGGCGAAGGTGTGGGGGGCCCCTGGGTGGAGTTGTCCCTGGGCGAAGGTGTGGGGGGCCCCAGGGTGGAGTTATCCCTGGGCAGAGGTGGGGGGGGGGCCCTGGGTGGAGGTGTCCCTGGGCAGAGGTGTGGGGGGCCCCAGGGTGGAGGTGCCCCTGGGCGGAGGTTTGGGGGGCCCCTGGGCGGAGATGTGGGGGGCCCCTGGGCGGAGGTGTGGGGGGCCCCAGGGTGGAGTTGTCCCTGGGCGAAGGTGTGGGGGGCCCAAGGGTGGAGTTGTCCCTGGGCGAAGTTATAGGGGGCCCCAAGGTGCAGTTGTCCTTGGGTGGAGGTGTGGGGGCCCCAGGGTGGAGTTGTCCCTGGGCGAAGGTATAGGGGGCCCCAGGGTGGAGATGTCCTTGGGTGGAGGTGTGGGGGGCCCCTGGGCGGAAGTGCAGGGGGCCCCAGGGTGGAGGTGTCCCTGGGCGAAGGTATAGGGGGCCCCAGGGTGGAGATGTCCTTGGGTGGAGGTGTGGGGGGCCCCTGGGCGGAAGTGTGGGGGGCCCCAGGGTGGAGGTGTCCCTGGGCGAAGGTATGGGGGCCCCAGGGTGGAGATGTCCTTGGGTGGAGGTGTGGGGGGCCCCTGGGCGGAGGTGTGGGGGGCCCCAGGGTGGAGGTGTCCCTGGGCGAAGGTATAGTGGGCCCCAGGGTGGAGATGTCCTTGGGTGGGGGTGTGGGGGGCCCCTGGGCTGAGGTGTCCTTGGGTGGAGGTGTGGGGGGCCCCTGGGCGGAGGTGTGGGGGCCCCAGGGTGGAGGTGTCCCTGGGCGAAGGTATAATGGGCCCCAGGGTGGAGATGTCCTTGGGTGGGGGTCCCAGGGTGGAGATGTCCTTGGGTGGGGGGTGTGGGGTGCCCCTGGGCGGAGGTGTGGGGGGCCCCAGGGTGGAGGTGCCCCTGGGCGGAGGTATAGTGGGCCCCAGGGTGGAGATGTCCTTGGGTGGGGGTGTGGGGGGCCCCAGGCCCCGGGCCTCACCTTTCACCTGTTCTTCCGACGCTCTCGCCTCCTCCGGTTACCGCGGCAACGGCACCGGAAGTGAGTGCGGGCAGACCCCGCTGACTGACGTCTCCCTCAACCAATCAGCGCACAGCGCGGGGAGCAAGCCGGACTCCAGGCAGCCAATCAGCGCAGAGCGAGGGCGGGATCAGCGAGCAGCCTCCTCGAGCGGTAAATCCGGTCAGACAGGCCCCGCCCCCTGGGAGAGACCCCCCCTCCCCCGGGACAGACCCCCGCACCCTGGGAGAGGCCCCCCCTCCCCCTGGACAGACCCCCGCACCCTGGGAGAGGCCCCTCCCCCGGGACAGACCCCCGCACCCTGGGAGAGACCCCCCCTCCCCCCGGGACAGACCCCCGCACCCTGGGAGAGACCCCCCCTCTCCCCCGGAACAGACCCCCGCACCCTGGGAGAGACCCCCCCTCCCCCCGGGACAGACCCCCGCACCCTGGGAGAGACCCCCTCTCCCCCCGGGACAAACCCCCGCACCCTGGGAGAGACCCCCCCTCCCCCGGAACAGACCCCCGCACCCTGGGAGAGACCCCCCTCCCCCCGGGACAGACCCCCGCACCCTGGGAGAGACCCCCCTCCCCCAGAACATACCCCCGCACCCTGGGAGAGACCCCCCCTCCCCCCGGGGACAGACCCCCGCACCCTGGGAGAGACCCCCCCTCCCCCTGAGGCAGCCCCCCGCACCCTGGGAGAGACCCCCCTCCCCCCGGGGACAGACCCCCCCTTCCCCCTGGGAGAGACCCCCCCCTCCCCCTGAGACAGCCCCCGCACCCTGGGAGAGACCCCCCCCTCCCCCCGGGGACAGACCCCCGCACCCTGGGAGAGACCCCCCGCACCCCGGGACAGACCCCCGCAACCTGGGAGAGACCCCCCTCCCCCTGGGAGAGACCCCCCTCCCCCTGGACAGACCCCCGCACCCTGGGAGAGACCCCCCTCCCCCTGGACAGACCCCCGCACCCTGGGAGAGACCCCCCCCTCCCCCTGGACAGACCCCAGCACACTGGGAGAGACCCCCCTCCCCCCTGGGAGAGACCTCCCCTCCCCCCTGGGAGAGACCTCCCCTCCCCCCTGGGAGAGACCCCCCTCCACCGGGTCAGACCCCCGCACCCTGGGAGAGACCCCCCTCCCCCTGGACAGACCCCCGCACCCTGGGAGAGACCCCCCCTCCCCCTGGACAGACCCCAGCACACTGGGAGAGACCCCCCTCCCCCCTGGGAGAGACCTCCCCTCCCCCCTGGGAGAGACCTCCCCTCCCCCCTGGGAGAGACCCC
>NW_027138587.1:0-41910 GCF_035084215.1 Heptranchias perlo | reverse complement strand
CAGGGTCCTTACAATATGAAATACCAGCCCTGCATATCTGCTGTGAGATTCATTCATATTTACAGCGCAAATGCAGCAATTTCTTGAGACTCGGGGACAGATTGGGGACGAGCTCCGGTTTGACACTCGGGGACAGATTGGGGACGAGCTCCGGTTTGAGACTTGGGGACAGATTGGGGACGAGCTCCGGTTTGAGACTTGGGGACAGATTGGGGACGAGCTCCGGTTTGACACTCTGGGACAGATTGGGGACGGGCTCCGGTTTGACACTCGGGGACAGATTGGGGACGAGCTCCGGTTTGACACTCTGGGACAGATTGGGGACGAGCTCCGGTTTGACACTCTGGGACAGATTGGGGACGGGCTCCGGTTTGACACTCGGGGACAGATTGGGGACGAGCTCCGGTTTGAGACTCTGGGACAGATTGGGGACGAGCTCCGGTTTGAGACTCTGGGACAGATTGGGGACGAGCTCCGGTTTGAGACTCTGGGACAGATTGGGGACGAGCTCCGGTTTGACACTCTGGGACAGATTGGGGACGAGCTCCGGTTTGACACTCGGACAGATTGGGGACGAGCTCCGGTTTGACACTCTGGGACAGATTGGGGACGAGCTCCGGTTTGACACTCGGGGTCAGATTGGGGACGAGCTCCGGTTTGAGACTCTGGGACAGATTGGGGACGAGCTCCGGTTTGACACTCTGGGACAGATTGGGGACGAGCTCCGGTTTGACACTCGGGGTCAGATTGGGGACGAGCTCCGGTTTGAGACTCTGGGACAGATTGGGGACGAGCTCCGGTTTGACACTCGGGGTCAGAATGGGGACGAGCTCCGGTTTGACACTCGGGGACAGATTGGGGACGAGCTCCGGTTTGACACTCGGGGACAGATTGGGGACGAGCTCCGGTTTGACACTCGGGGTCAGATTGGGGACGAGCTCCGGTTTGAGACTCTGGGACAGATTGGGGACGAGCTCCGGTTTGAGACTGGGACAGATTGGGGACGAGCTCCGGTTTGAGACTGGGACAGATTGGGGACGAGCTCCGGTTTGAGACTGGGACAGATTGGGGACGAGCTCCGGTTTGACACTCTGGGACAGATTGGGGACGAGCTCCGGTTTGAGACTGGGACAGATTGGGGACGAGCTCCGGTTTGAGACTGGGACAGATTGGGGACGAGCTCCGGTTTGACACTCGGGGACAGATTGGGGACGAGCTCCAGTTTGAGACTCGGGGACAGATTGGGGACGAGCTCCGGTTTGACACTCGGGGTCAGATTGGGGACGAGCTCCGGTTTGACACTCGGGGACAGATTGGGGACGAGCTCCGGTTTGACACTCTGGGACAGATTGGGGACGAGCTCCGGTTTGACACTCTGGGACAGATTGGGGACGAGCTCCGGTTTGAGACTCGGGGACAGATTGGGGACGAGCTCCGGTTTGACACTCGGGGACAGATTGGGGACGAGCTCCGGTTTGACACTCGGGGACAGATTGGGGACGAGCTCCGGTTTGACACTCGGGGTCAGATTGGGGACGAGCTCCGGTTTGAGACTCTGGGACAGATTGGGGACGAGCTCCGGTTTGAGACTGGGACAGATTGGGGACGAGCTCCGGTTTGAGACTGGGACAGATTGGGGACGAGCTCCGGTTTGAGACTGGGACAGATTGGGGACGAGCTCCGGTTTGACACTCGGGGACAGATTGGGGACGAGCTCCGGTTTGACACTCGGGGTCAGATTGGGGACGAGCTCCGGTTTGAGACTCGGGGACAGATTGGGGACGAGCTCCGGTTTGACACTCGGGGACAGATTGGGGACGAGCTCCGTGTTTTTGTGAGTCCAGTAAAGCAGCGATGCAAATCGTCCTGCAATTTGTGGCAATTCACACCTCACGGTGTATTTCTTGCCTGCCACACATTGCTGGACATTTCACGTGCTAATAACGGTGAGCAGCGTGAACTCGCCGTTACCTTCCCAGCAAATTCAGGGCCGTTGTTTTAATACTGTGAGGTTTGATTCTAAGAAATGTCTGTATTTCCCTTCCCCAGGGAACCTACAGTGCTGAGAAACCCCTCTGTCTCCGAGTCGGGAGGAGGTGATGGGCTTAACTCTGTTAATTCCATACATCCCCCTTCCAAATATAAAAGGATTCAGATTAAAGGGTTAGTGGGATTCACCTGCTGAGTCAAAGGAGGGGGAATTGGGAAAGAGATGAAATGATTTTGTTGAATCTCCTATCCAATTGCCTGGATTTTTCTCCAGTCCATGCTCCCCCATCAGCCTCACCCACCAGGGTACAGAACAATGCTGGAAGCAGAAAATGCCAGAAAAACACACAGCAGGCCAGTCAGCCTCTGAAAGGGAAAAGCTGGGTTCAGCTCCCACCTGCAGAACCCTTTGTCAGAGCCTCCCACACGGTGCTGATCTCGAACTCAGGCTCCTGCTGCCCTGACCCAGCAGGTGGGTGCAGTGGCTGTGATTTTGGGTGAAGACAGTATCGGGCTCATTGGGGCAATGGTCAAGTTGCCCTCAGACTCTTGAAGGGTGTTGCAGAAAGTCCGGGCACTGAATGAGGTATCGCAAGTCACCCAGACCCTGCGGGACTGTGCCCCGGCTGGAGACTGCATCTTCAGGAGGAAAAGGGTGTAAACCTGCAGGGGGTTTGATATGGAATATCTGGGAGGGTGAGACTGAGAGAATGAAACCAGCTGCCGCACAGTGTGGGAAAACCATTTAATGTCCATGTGTTTTACCCCCTGTGCTCTGCGTCTCCCACTTACCCTGAGCCCTGTGACTGAAGCTGAGGCGGTGACTGGTACTGTGCTCAGTGTGATGTTACACGTTTGCTGGCCATGCTCTTGCTGAGAGTTGAGTGGGAGCTGCTCTTCTGGCTGGTGCTGAATGATCCCTTTGTCGAGGGTCAGGGTTCAGAATCAACCGCCTTCCTCTCGCTGAGCGTTGTTTATGCTGCTTGACAGAGCTGTACTCAATCTCGACTCTCGCACAACAATGCCCATTGTTGCCTGTCTCTTAACAAGTTCCATTCAGCCCGGGGTCGTGCAGCATTTTACATTCTCATGGAATCGTACAGCACAGAAGGAGGCCATTCGCCTCTGCCAGCTCTTTGAAAGCACTATCCAATTAGTCCCCTGCTCTTTCCCCGTAGCCCTGCAAACTTTTCCCTTTCAAGTATTTATCCAATTCCCTTTTGAAAGTTATTATTGAATCTGTTTCCACCGCCCTTTCAGGCAGTGAATTCCAGGTCATAGCAACTCACTTCATTAAAAAAAAATCTTCCTCATCTCCCCTCTGTTTCTTTTGCCAATTACCTTAAATCTGTGTCCTCTGGTTACCGACCCTCCTGTCACTGGAAACAGTTTCTCCTTATTTACTCTATTAAAACTCCTCATGATTTTGAACACCTCGATCAAATCTCCCCTTAACCTTCTCTGCTGTAATGTGGAGATGCCGGTGATGGACTGGGGTTAACAATTGTAAACAATTTTACAACACCAAGTTATAGTCCAACGATTTTATTTTTAATCCCACAAGCTTTCGGGGGCTTCCCCCTTCCTCAGGCGGTGTGGAAAAGACAATTTCGAATCCTTTGCATTTTAAGATCACAGAACAAAGCCTGGTGATTACTGCCCGTTGCCAAGGCAATCACAGTGAGCAGACAGAAAGGTGTCATCGAAAAGGCCACTGAATATACAAACCCCCAAAAAAAAGAGAGAGAGAGAGAGAGAGAGAAGGAAGACAGTCAATGACCCGTTATATTAAAAACAGATAACATTTGTTCGCTGGTGGGGTTACGTGTAGTGTGACATGAACCCAAGATCCCGGTTGAGGCCGTCCTCATGGGTGCGGAACTTGGCTATCAATTTCTGCTCGACGATTTTGCGTTGTCGTGTGTCTCGAAGGCCGCCTTGGAGTATGCTTACCCGAAGGTCGGTGGCTGAATGTCCATGACTGCTGAAGTGTTCCCCGACTGGGAGAGAACCCTCCTGTTTGGCGATTGTTGCGCGGTGTCCGTTCATCCGTTGTCGCAGCGTCTGCATGGTCTCGCCAATGTACCATGCTCTGGGGCATCCTTTCCTGCAACGTATGAGGTAGACAACGTTGGCCGAGTCACAGGAGTATGAACTGTGCACCTGGTGGGTGGTGTCCTCTCGTGTGATGGTGGTATCTGTGTCGATGATCTGGCATGTCTTGCAGAGGTTACCGTGGCAGGGTTGTGTGGTGTCGTGGACGCTGTTCTCCTGAAGGCTGGGTAATTTGCTGCGAATGATGGTTTGTTTGAGGTTGGGTGGCTGTTTAAAGGCGAGTAGTGGAGGTGTGGGGATGGCCATAGCGAGGTGTTCGTCGTCATTGATGACATGTTGAAGGCTGCGGAGAACATGGCGTAGTTTCTCCGCTCCGGGGAAGTACTGGACGACAAAGGGTACTCTGTTGGTTGCGTCCCGTGTTAGTCTTCTGAGGAGGTCTACGCGATTTTTCGCTGTGGCCCGTCTGAACTGTCGATCGATGAGTCAAGCATCATATCCCGTTCTTACCAGGGCGTCTTTCAGCGTCTGTAGGTGTCCATCGCGTTCCTCCTCGTCTGAGCAGACCCTGTGTATCATGCGACAACGGATGAACGGACACCGCGCAACAATCGCCAAACAGGAGGGTTCTCTCCCTGTCGGGGAACACTTCAGCAGTCATGGACATTCAGCCACCGACCTTCGGGTAAGCGTACTCCAAGGCGGCCTTCGAGACACACGACAACGCAAAATCGTCGAGCAGAAATTAATAGCCAAGTTCCGCACCCATGAGGACGGCCTCAACCGGGATCTTGGGTTCATGTCACACTACACGTAACCCCACCAGCGAACAAATGTTATCTGTTTTTAATATAACGGGTCATTGACTGTCTTCCTTCTCTCTCTCTCTCTCTCTCTTTTTTTGGGGGTTTGTATATTCAGTGGCCTTTTAGATGACACCTTTCTGTCTGCTCACTGTGATTGCCTTGGCAACGGGCAGTAATCACCAGGCTTTGTTCTGTGATCTTAAAATGCAAAGGATTCGGAAATGTCTTTTCCACACCGCCTGAGGAAGGGGGAAGCCCCCGAAAGCTTGTGGGATTAAAAATAAAATCGTTGGACTATAACTTGGTGTTGTAAAATTGTTTACAATTCTCTGCTGTAAGAAGAGCAACCCCAGCTTCTCCACTCTCATCCCTGGTACCATTCTAGTAAATCGCCTCTGCACCCTCTCCAAGGCCTTGACATCCTTCCTAAAGTGTGGTGCCCAGAACTGGACACAATAAAGAAAGAAGAAAGCATGTGTTTATATAGCACCTTTCACCAACTCAGGACATCCCCAGGCCAATGAAATAACTTTTGAAGTGTAATCACTGTTGTAATGTAGGAAACACGGCAGTTAAATTGTGCATAGCAAGATCCCACAAACAGCAATGTGATAATGACCAGATAATCTGTTTTAATGGTGTTGATTGAGGGATAAATATTGGCCAGGACACTGGGGAGAACTCCCCTGCTCTTTGAATAATGGCCGTGGGCTCTTTTACATCCACCTGAGAGGGCAGAGGGGCCTCGGTTTAACGTCTCATCCGACAGACAGCACCTCCGACAGTGCAGCACTCCCTCAGTACTGCACTGGAGTGTCAGCCTTGATTTTGTACTCAAGTCGCTGATGTGGGACTTGAACCCACAACCTTCTGCCTCAGGCTGTCACCCAGCTGAGGTCTCACCAGTTATAAAGGTTTAGCATAACTTCCTTGGTTTTGTACTCCATGCCTCTATTTATAAAGCCCAGGATCCCATATACTTTTTAACAGCCTTATGAACTTGTCCTGCCACCTTCAAAGATTTATGTATGTAAACCCCCGGGTCTCTCTTCCTGCACCCCCTTTAAAATTGTCCCATTCTCGCTGTGGAGTGAGGGTTCCGGGGGCCTTTTAACAGCCGGTGTCCAGTGACACGTTCTTCTCTTGTCAAGTCCTGTCCGTGATTGGTACCTGACATGAGGGGACAATTCTGGTCATACTCTGCAGGTCAGTCAGGTCAATGTTGGGGATGGGATTCCATCAGAACTCCACTTCCATCTCCAGCAGCCTCCTTATCCTCAGATGCTGATCACTCACTTCCCAGCTCTTCACAAGTGAGCAGCCTCGGTCAGTTCAGTGGTGGGCTGGAGCCCCTCAGCCATCACTCCAACACCACATCTCCTTGGTGGTCCCATTGTATCCTTTGGGTATTCCCACACTAAGTGTCACTGAGTTCTCGGGAGTGGGATCTTATAAAACCAGCTGGCACTGATTGATGGGAAAGGAAGACTGACATTTCTACAGTGCCTTTCACAACCTCAGACGTCCCAAAATGCTTCACAACCAATGAAATTGGGCAGTGTCCTCGGCCCAACCATTTTCAGCTGCTTCATCAATGACCTTCCCTCCATCATAAGGTCAGAAATGGGGATGTTCACTGATGATTGCACAGTGTTCAGTTCCATTCACAACCCCTCAGATAATGAAGCAGTCCGAGCCCGCCTGCAGCAAGACCTGGACAACATCCAGGCTTGGGCTCGTAAGTGGCAAGTAACATTCGCACAGAAAAGTGCCAGGCAATGACCATCTCCAACAAGAGAGAATCTAACCACCTCCCCTTGACATTCAACGGCATTACCATCGCCTTGCCAGTGATGCCCACATCCCGCGAACGAATTTAAAAAAAAAAGTACTTTTTGAAGTGTAGTCACTGTTGTAATGTAGGAAACGCAGCAGCCAATTTGCGCACAGCAAGATCCCACAAACCGTAATGTGATAACGACCAGATAATCTGTTTTCGTGATGTTGGTTGAGGGATAAATATTGGTCAGGACACTGGGGAGAACTCCCCTGCTCTTCTTCCAATAGTGCTGCGGGACCTTTCACGGGGGCTGATAGGACCTCTGTTTAACGTCTCATCCAAAGGATGGCACCTCCGACAGTGCAGCACTCCCTCAGTACTGACCCTCCGACAGTGCAGCGCTCCCTCAGTACTGACCCTCCGACAGTGCAGCGCTCCCTCAGTACTGACCCTCCGACAGTGCAGCGCTCCCTCAGTACTGACCCTCCGACAGTGCAGCGCTCCCTCAGTACTGACCCTCCGACAGTGCAGCGCTCCCTCAGTACTGACCCTCCGACAGTGCAGCGCTCCCTCAGTACTGACCCTCCGACAGTGCAGCGCTCCCTCAGTACTGACCCTCCGACAGTGCAGCGCTCCCTCAGTACTGACCCTCCGACAGTGCAGCGCTCCCTCAGTACTGACCCTCCGACAGTGCAGCGCTCCCTCAGTACTGACCCTCCGACAGTGCAGCGCTCCCTCAGTACTGACCCTCCGACAGTGCAGCGCTCCCTCAGTACTGACCCTCCGACAGTGCAGCGCTCCCTCAGTACTGACCCTCCGACAGTGCAGCGCTCCCTCAGTACTGACCCTCCGACAGTGCAGCGCTCCCTCAGTACTGACCCTCCGACAGTGCAGCGCTCCCTCAGTACTGACCCTCCGACAGTGCAGCGCTCCCTCAGTACTGACCCTCCGACAGTGCAGCGCTCCCTCAGTACTGACCCTCCGACAGTGCAGCGCTCCCTCAGTACTGACCCTCCGACAGTGCAGCGCTCCCTCAGTACTGACCCTCCGACAGTGCAGCGCTCCCTCAGTACTGACCCTCCGACAGTGCAGCGCTCCCTCAGTACTGACCCTCCGACAGTGCAGCGCTCCCTCAGTACTGACCCTCCGACAGTGCAGCGCTCCCTCAGTACTGACCCTCCGACAGTGCAGCGCTCCCTCAGTACTGACCCTCCGACAGTGCAGCGCTCCCTCAGTACTGACCCTCCGACAGTGCAGCGCTCCCTCAGTACTGACCCTCCGACAGTGCAGCGCTCCCTCAGTACTGACCCTCCGACAGTGCAGCGCTCCCTCAGTACTGACCCTCCGACAGTGCAGCGCTCCCTCAGTACTGACCCTCCGACAGTGCAGCGCTCCCTCAGTACTGACCCTCCGACAGTGCAGCGCTCCCTCAGTACTGACCCTCCGACAGTGCAGCGCTCCCTCAGTACTGACCCTCCGACAGTGCAGCGCTCCCTCAGTACTGACATCTCCGACAGTGCAGCGCTCCCTCAGTACTGACCCTCCGACAGTGCAGCGCTCCCTCAGTACTGACATCTCCGACAGTGCAGCGCTCCCTCAGTACTGACCCTCCGACAGTGCAGCGCTCCCTCAGTACTGACCCTCCGACAGTGCAGCGCTCCCTCAGTACTGACCCTCCGACAGTGCAGCACTCCCTCAGTACTGACATCTCCGACAGTGCAGCACTCCCTCAGTACTGCACTGAACTGTCAGCCTAGATTTTGTGCTCAAGTCTCTGGAGTGGGACTTGGACCCCCACCCTCCTGACCCAGAGGTGAGAGTGCTACCCACTGAACAACGGCTGATGGGAAGACCGGTTTGTAGTGCAATTAGGAGCAGCTTTTGCATAGCCAGGAGAGTGAGAACTCGAGCAGAGGTGGGACCGGGAGAGCGAGGGAGAACTCGAGCAGAGGTGGGACCGGGAGAGCGAGGGAGAACTCGAGCGGAGGTGGGACTGGGAGAGCGAGGGAGAACTCGAGCGGAGGTGGGACTGGGAGAGCGAGGGAGAACTCGAGCGGAGGTGGGACTGGGAGAGTGAGTGAGAACTCGAGCAGAGGTGGGACCGGGAGAGCCCGGGCGGAGGTGGGACGTGGCTGGCCAGATTCCCTCTGTGAGTATGGCTTGCTGAGGGTCTCAGACCCCATCCTCGGTCCACGATGAGTTAACTGATTGCCGGGGGCAGTGGGACCCAACCTGCAGTTATCCTTGGACGGGGTGGGTGGAAACCAGCTCCTGGTCACTGTTCAGTGATCGCTGCTCTCACAGACACCCCTGTGAGAGGACAATATCAGGTGACAGTCCCTGTGGTTGAATAGCCTGCTGACACACTGTTTAGACTCGCACATGATGAATGCTGTACTCAGTTTGTCCAGTATACGTGTAACCATTCCCTAAACTCTACTTAATCCGTGACCCTGGTATTGGACTCCAAGGCGGGGAATATGTCAGTCAATTCTGCTGTAGAGTTCGGTGGGAGGATTATTCAATCCAGGACACTTTCTCCGCCCCCCCCCCCCTGCTGTGCCTCTCCATGTTTCCTACATTACAACAGTGACTACATTTCAGCAATACTTCATTGGCTGTAAAGTGCTTTAGAATGTCCTGAGGTCGTGAAAGGTGCTGTAGAAATGCAAGTTCTTTTTATCCGAGCCCCTGTCTGATTATTCAATCATGGTCTCTCTCTCCCCACCCCCCACCTGTCTATCTCCTATTATAGAACATTAGATGACTTTTCCAACCCTTTCCCCAGGGGTGGAAATTGAGAAATGCTGTTAAATATCCTGAAACCATCAATCATTTGTGTGCTGCAGGATGATGTGGGCCTGACTCTCTCGATCCTGGACTGGGGACTGGGTACAAGCAGGGACATTTTGGAGTCACCGAGCTGTTGTTTGAAGTGATGAAAAGATGTCACTGAGGAGAAGGTTAATTAATTTGCAGTTGACTTTATTGGGGAGAGGGACAGTCTTTCCATGGATCTCCCTGGCCAGTAACAGCTGCTGCCCCCAGCCCCAGGCCTGGGCTTGGGCCCAATGAAAGGCCCTTTGTATCTCCCATTTCAGTGCAGGGTTGAAGTACAACACTGTGAAGTGTGGCTCTCTGCTTCCTTTTGTAATGGATTCTACTCAATGAATGTCTGTTTACATTCACTTCCATCCCAATTTGATCCATGCTCGATTCCCAGCTGCTGGTTTGCCTGTTTGAATCTGACCGTGATTACAGAGTCTGGGATTAACTTCACGGCCCTCTTCAGCTGTCTGTGGGCTACAACCACTAAAGCTCTCCTCCCATAGTAGGGTGTTCTTCAATGCTCTGCACTTTCTTTAAGTTGGGCCTGACTGGGACATGGCAATGGGAGGAGGCCATTCAGCCCCTCGAGCCTGCTCCACCATGTAATTAGATCATAGCTGATCTGTGCCTCCCCTCCATTTCCCATCTTAGCCCCATATCGTCTGATCCCCTTACCCAATAAAAATCTATCGATCTCGGTCTTGAAAGATCCATTTGTCACCCAGCACCCACAGCCTTTTGGGAGAGAGAGTTCCAGATTTCTACTACCCTCAAATACCTGTTGGGCCTAGACTTCGACAAAGCATTCTTGCAAATCGATTCATCTTTCTACACTTAGCAGTCCTATCATATGAACACAGGAACAGGAGGAGGCCATTCAGCCCCTCAAGTCTGTTCCACCATTCAATTAGATCATGGCTGAACTGTACCTCAACTCCCTGTCCCACTGTTGATCCATGTTCCTTGGTAACCTTACCTAACAAATATCTATCAATTACAGTCTTGAACATTTAGATTGAGTTCCAGATTTCCACTCCCCTTTGGGAGAAAAAGTGCTTCCTGATTTCACTCCTGAATGGCCTGGCTGTAATTTTAAGATTGTGTCCCCTTGTTCTGGATTTCCCCACCAGAGGAAATAGTTTCTCCATATCTACCCTATCGAATCCTTTTATCATTTTAAACACCTCGATTAGATTGTCCCTCAATCTTCTAAACTCGAGGAAATACAAGACTAGTCTGTGCAACCTGTCCTCATAATTTAACCCTTTAGCCCTGGTCTCATTCTGGTGAATCTGTGCTGCACTCCCTCCAGGACCAATATCTCCTTCCTGAGGTGCGGTGCCCAGAACTGAACCCAGTCTCCAGATGTGGTCTGACCAGAGCTCTGTACAGCTGGAACATCACTTCCTCCCCTTTGTAATCCGGCCCCATGGAGATAAAGGCCAACATCCCATTGGCCTTTTGTATCTGTGCCCTAGCTTTGTGATTTTGTGTACCTGAACACCCAAATCCCTCTGCTCCTCCACAGCTCCTGGTCTCTCTCCATGAAGAAAATACTTTGATTTGTCTTTCTTAGATTCAGAGTGGACGACCTCACACTTCCCCACATTGAAATCCATTTGCCACAGTTTTGCCCACTCACTGAATCTGTTGCTGTTCCTTTGTAACTTCCTCATCTCCTGCACAACTTACTGTCCTTCCTAATTTAGTGTCGTCTGCAAAATTGGAGATGCAACTCACTATTCCGTTGTAATTCACTGAATATCCATCTGCTGGGCAGTTTCATCTTTCATGTGCCTCCCTCGGTCCGCGCTAACGATTCGGGGGCCTCCCTCGGTCCGCGCTAACGATTCGGGGGCCTCCCTCGGTCCGCGCTAACGATTCGGGGGCCTCCCTCGGTCCGCGCTAACGATTCGGGGGCCTCCCTCGGTCCGCGCTAACGATTCGGGGGCCTCCCTCGGTCCGCGCTAACGATTCGGGGGCCTCCCTCGGTCCGCGCTAACGATTCGGGGGTCGTACTTTGTTTCTTCATGCACTTTGACCCTGTCCTTTATCTTTGCTCGTTGTACACAGTCTGTGACCAGTTTGAAGAGAGAGAGAGCCAACTGTTCTGGTGCTTGAATTCTGGTATTAATCAGTCATTCATGTATTAACATTTTTAACTGGTATCAGCCCCGACTCGGTGGTAGTGCTGTCTCTCGCCTCTGAGACAATAGATTGTGGGTTCAAGTTCCACTCCAGAGGCTTGAGCACATCATGCACTCCCAGTGCGGTACTGAGGGAGTGCTGCACTGTCAAAGGTGCCGTGCGTTGGATGAGACATTAAACCGAGGCCCCGTCTGCCCTCTCAGGTGGACATAAAAGATCCCACGGTCCTATTGGCATGTCCTGGTCAATATTTATCCCTCAAACAACATCACGAAAAACAGATGATCTGGTCATTATCTCATTGCTGTTTGTGGGATCTTGCTGTGCGCAAATTGTCTGCTGCTTTCCCTTCATTACAACAGTGACTACACTTCAAAAGTATTTCATTGGATGTGAAGAGTTTTGGGACGTCCTGAGCGTGCTGTAGAAATGCTAGCTCTCTTCTGTGAGGTTAAATGATGTTCAAATTTGCACCTCCAGCTTTTGCCTCTCCTCATCCAAAGTGTATTTAAATCTATTGCACGGTAAGTACTGTACAACCCAACATGCCAGGGCCTGGTGCCTGCAAGCGGGTGTAGGCCCAGGTCCCATGAGCTGGGTGTAGGCCCGGGGTCTGGTGCCCAGGATGGAGGTGTAGGTCATAAGAACATAAGAAATAGGAGCAGGAGTAGCCCATCCGGCCCCTCGAGCCTGCTCCGCCGTTCAACAAGATCATGGCTGATCTTCTACCTCCCGCCATTTTCCTGCACCATCCCCATACCCCTCGATGACTTTAATATCTAGAAATCTATCGATCTCTGTTTTGATTGTACTCAATGACTGAGCCTCCACAGCCTCTGGGGTAGAGAATTCCAAAGATTCACCACCCTCTGAGTGAAGAAATTTCTCCTCATCTCAGTCCTAAATGGCTGACCCCTTATTCTGAGACTCTGACCCCTGGTTCTAGACTCCCCAGTCAGGGGAAACATTCTCCCTGCATCTACCATGTCGAGCCCTGTAAGAATTTTTTATGTTTCAATGAGATCACCTCTCATTCTTCTAAACTCTAGAGAATACAGGCCTAGTGTACTCAATCTCTCCTCATACGACAATCCCGCCATCCCAGGAATCAGTCTGGTGAACCTTTGTTGCACTCCCTCTATGGCAAATATATCCTTTCTTAGGTAAAGAGACCAAAATTGTACACAATACTCCAGGTGCGGTCTCACCAAGGCCCTACATAATTGCAGTAAGACATCTTTACTCCTGTACTCAAATCCTCTTGTAATAAAGGCCAACATACCATTTGCCTTCCTAATTGCTTGCTGCACCTGCATGTTTGCTTTCAGTGACTCATGTACAAGGACACCCAGGTCCCTTTGAACATCAACATTTCCCAATCTCTCACCATTTAAAAATACTCTGCATTTCTGTTTTTCCTACCAAAGTGGATAACTTCACATTTTTCCACATTATATTCCATCTGCCATGTTCTTGCCCACTCACTTAGCCTGTCCATATCCCCTTGAAGCCTCTTTGCATCCTCCTCACAACTCATATTCCCACCTAGTTTTGTGTCATCAGCAAACTTGGAAATATTACATTTGGTCCCTTCATCCAAATCATTGATATATATTGTGAATAGCTGGGGCCCAAGCACCGATCCCTGCGGTACCCCACTAGTCACTGCCTGCCAATCTGAAAAAGACCCGTTTATTCCTACTCTCTGTTTTCTGTCTGTTAACCAATTCTCAATCCATGCCAGTATATTACTCCCAATTCCATGTGCACTAACTTTGTTCACCAACCTCCTGTGTGGGACCTTATCGAAAACCTTCTGAAAATCCAAATACTGGTTCCCCCTTAACTATTCCTAATTGCTTGCAGTACTTGTAGGCTAACTTTTTGTGTTTCTTGTACGAGGACACCCAAGTCTCTCTGAACACAATGTTTCTCACCATTTAAAAAATATTCTGTTTTTCTATTCTTCCTACCAAAGTGAATAACCTCACAATTCCCCACATTATACTCCATCTGCCACCTTCTTGCCCACTCACTTAACCTGTCTATATCCCTTTGCAGAGTCTGTGTCCTCCTCACAGCTTACTTTCCCACCTAGCTTTGTATCATCAGTAAACTTGGATATATTACCCTGGTGTCAGTGCCCTGGTATTCTCTCTCGACTTTTTCCAGCCTATCACTGTATTTCCCACATTTATAATTTGAAGGCTACTTTCTAATAGCTCCACCTGGTGTTCACCATCAGGTTACTGAGATCCAAGTGAAGTCCCTTCAGTAAGTCAATCGTTGGACACTGTGAGGCTTTGACCGACTGTCTGTGCTGTAACAGGTCCTCTATGAACCTGTTTTCTCTGAGCCTGATCCCTCTGAACCCTCGGAGATCTCTGTGCTCCTCCAATTCTGGCCTCTTGTGCATCTCCTATTTTCATCGCTTCACCATTGGTGGCCGTGCCTTCAGCTACCTAGGTCCTAAGCTCTGGAATTCCCTCCCTAAACCTCTCTGTCTTTCTACCTCTCTCTCCTCTTTAAAGGCACTCCTTAAAACCCACCTTTTGGACAACTGTCCTGATATTTCCGTGTGTGGCTCGGTGTTAAATTTTGATAATTGCTCCTGTGAAGCTCCTTGGGATGTTTTACTAGTTAAAGGCGCTATATAAATGCAAGTTATTGTCGTCCTCTAGACCCAGAGGGGCACTCACCACAAAGAACTTATCTGGCAAATGGATTAATTTCTCTTGTGTGAATGTTTGGATGTGACTCACATCCTGTTGTGTCAGGAAAGGTTTGGCAAACACTTTTTCTTGATGTAGGAGCCCGCTAATCATTGGTTTTCTTGGCAACTGAACCTGTTGTGCAGACGGGTGCTGACGCAGCCTGTGACGGGCAGTCTCGGCACCTATCATACAGTGGGTCTCACCGTCAGTGGATCAGTAAACCCATGGTCACTACCCAACAACTCTCATTCATTCCTTCTGCTTTATTAACCTGTCCTCATTGTCCTCACCCCCTGTATTTCAGACTACGTTCTGCTCACATTGGAGGCCAAATAGTGGGTGAGTTCTTGTCATTCTCAAGGAAGTCCCCCCACCCCCCACACCAATTTTCTTTCTCTCTCTTTCCTCCCTCCACCCCAACCCCTTTCCCCAGAGGCACTGGGACCATTCCTAACCCTCTCTCGTATTACGGTTAGACAGTGAGATCCAGCAGATGGATGGCACTGATAGCACCCACACCCACACCGTGTCCAGCAGGGCTCGATCGATCGATCGATCGAGATCTTCAGCCCATCACTCTGTTCAGGCCGAGGGGACAATTAGTTTTGGGCAAAAGGAAATTCACCTGGGCCTGATTCTGGAACCTGAACTGTTCAGGGGTAATGGGGGAGAGGAGGAGGAGGAGGAGGAGGAGGAGGAGGAGGAGGAGGAGGAGGAGGAGGAGGAGGAGGCGGAGGAGGAGGAGGAGGAGGAGGAGGAGGAGGAGGAGGAGGAGGACGAGGACGAGGACGAGGACGAGGACGAGGACGAGGACGAGGACGAGGACGAGGACGAGGACGAGGACGAGGACGAGGACGAGGACGAGGACGAGGACGACTCAGAGAGCGGGCAGGTTCCTGTATCTCTGGGTGTTTCCATTGACTATACTGGGGTGGGTGAGGGTGAACAGGAGGTGGCCATTCAGCCCCTTGATCCTGTTGCTCCATTCAGTGAGATCATGGCTGATCTGTATCTCAACTCCATTTAATTGCCCTTGGTTCTGTATCCCATAATACCCTTACCCAACAAAAACATATCAATCTCAGTTTTGAAATTTTCAATTGATCCACGGCCTCTTTGGAGGAGAGAGTTCCAGATTCCCACTCCCCTTTGTGTTAAGAAGTGATTCCTGACATCACCCTGAACGGCCGAGCTCGAATTTTAAGGTTGTGTCCCCTTGTTCTGGACTCTCCCACCAGAGGAAATAGTTTCTCTCTTTAATCATGTTCAACACTTCAATTAGATCACCCCTCAATCTCCTAAACTCGAGGGAATACAAGCCCAGTCTGTGCAACCTGTCCTTGTCATTTAACCCTTTCAGTCCCGGTCTCATTCTGGTGAATCTGAGCTGCACCCTCTCCAGGGCCAATCTCTCCTTCCTGAGGTGCGGTGCCCAGAACTGAACCCAGTCTCCAGATGGGGTCTGATCAAGATTCTGTACAACTGTAATATCACTTCCTCCCATTTGTAATCCGGCCCCCGAGATTCCATTAGCCTTTTTTAGTATTTTTTTTGTACCTGTCCGCTTGCTGTTAGTGATTTCTGTCCATGGTCCCCGAAATCTCTCTGCTCTCCATAGTTCTGAGCTATTCTGATCGATCTTTCTTAGGTCCAAAGTGGATGACCTCACACTTTCCCACAGGATCTCTCCTGTTCTTCACTTTCATAAAAACCCTTTCTTTTAGTTTTAGACTATCTCTCACTTCCCTTGTTGACCAAGGTTGGTTGTTTGTTTACACATAGAGCTCTTACCCTTTAGGGGTATGTACAGGTCTTGTATCCCACTGTTCATCTGTAGTTTTATCCATTACTAGTTCTGCCCAGTCTATTGTGGTCAATTCCTGCCTCATCCCTCCATCAGCCGAACTGAAATTTAAAACCTTGATTCATGATTCACCTTCTCCCCCTCAAACCTAATATTGGAATCGATCATATTACGGTCACTGTTCACCAGGTGCTCCCTTACTGTTAGATTGTTGACTAATTCAGGCTCATTACTGATTATTAAATCTAAGATGGCCTGTTCTGTTGGTTCAAGAACATATTGTTCCAGAAAACTGTCCCGAATACACTCAAGAAATTCGCTGCCCTTATGACTCGAGCTGTTCTCCTTCCCCCAGTCTGTATGAAAATTAAAGTCTCCCATTACAGGAACCAGCCCTCCAGAGTAGTTGTATTAATGGGTATTTACATTGACTGTACAGGGGTGGGTGGGTGTGCGGGAGGGTGAGGGGTGTGAGGTGGGGTGGGGGAGGAGAGCGAGGATGTAGCAGGGTATTTGGGGGAAGGGGTGGGGTGTTTGAGGGGAGGGGAGGGGCGGAGTGTTCGAGAGGTTGGGAACGTCGGTTCATGTATATCTCCCTCACTTCGCTCTGTTTCCCCATAGGCTGCTCTGAGTGCTGTGTGAGATGTCTCAGGGGTGTCCCCTATGCCTCTCTCATCGCCACCATCCTGTGTTTTGTGGGAGTGGCCCTTTTCTGTGGCTGTGGCCATGAGGCCCTGTCGGGGACCGAGAAACTCATCGAGGATTACTTCTCCAATGACTTTATGGACTATGCTCTCCTGGTGAATGTGTAAGTATCCCTATGTCTTTCTCTTCTGCCTCTGCCTCACTCGCTGATTCGCTGCCTCCGCCCCTGGTCTCTTCCCCTCCCCCCCCCCCCCCCCCACATCGGGCCCTAGGTTTCCCCTAGTTTGTGGGTGGTGCAGTAAATAATGTAGATGGGATCAGAAAGTTGCAAAGAGACATTTCTAGATTCAGTGATTGGGCAAAACTGTGGTAGATGGAGTTCAATGTGGGCAAGTGTGAGGTCATCCAATTTGGACCTAAGACAGATAAATTAGACTTTTTTCTAAATGGCGAAAAGCTCGGAACAGTGGGGGAGCAGAGAGATTTGGGAGTCCAAGCTCACAAATCATTAAAAGCCAGTGGACAGGTACAAACAGCAATTAAAAAGGCTAATGGAATATTGGCCTTTACCTCAAGGGGGCCGGAATACAAAGGGGAGGAAGTGATGTTCCAGTTGTACAGAGCTCTGGTTAGACCCCATCTGGAGACTGGGTTCAGTTCTGGGCACCGCACCTCAGGAAGGAGATATTGGCCCTGGAGGGGGTGCAGCACAGATTCACCAGAATGATACCTGGTCTTAGAGGGTTAAATTATGAGGACAGTTTGCATAGACCAGGCTTGTATTCTCTTGAGTTTGGGAGATTGAGGGGTGATCTGATCGAGGAATTTAAAGTATTAAAAGGATTCAATGGGATAGATATGGAGAGAGAATTTCCTCCTGAGAGGAGAATGAAGAACAAAGGGACACAATCATAAAATTAGAGCCAGGCCGTTCAGGAGTGACATCAGGAAGGACTTTCACACAAAGGGGAGTGGAAATCCGGAAGTTTCGGTTCCCAAAGGCTGTGGATGCTGGGGGATAATTTGAGCTTTCAAAACTGAGATCAATAAATGTTTGTTGGGTAAAGGGATCAAGGTCCAGGGAGCTAAGACAGGTAAAAGGAGTTCCACAGATAAGCCAAGATCTCGTTGAGTGACAGAACAGGCTTGAGGGGCTGAATGGCCTCCTCCTGGTTCCTGTGATCCCCTCTCTATGCCTGTAGCTCCACATCTCTCATTTATATAGTTTCTCTATCTCTGTACCTAACCCGTGCTGTACCTGCCCTGGGAGTGTTTGATGGGACAGTGTAGAGGGAGCTTTACTCTGTATCTAACCCGTGCTGTACCTGCCCTGGGAGTGTTTGATGGGACAGTGTAGAGGGAGCTTTACTCTGTATCTAACCTGTGCTGTACCTGCCCTGGGAGTGTTTGATGGGACAGTGTAGAGGGAGCTTTACTCTGTATCTAACCCGTGCTGTACCTGCCCTGGGAGTGTTTGATGGGACAGTGTAGAGGGACCTTTACTCTGTATCTAACCCTGTACCTGCCCTGGGAGTGTTTGATGATAATGCTCTGTAAGCAGGAGTTGAATGTTTCGAGCCATCTCTGCTCGTGTGTCGTGTGATTCGCCCTCTTGTGGGAAATGTGTGAGTGAGTGTTGATGTTTTTAATCCTTTGGATGGCCTGTTCTCTCTCCTGCTCCCAGAATCCAGGTGTTCCAGTACGTTATCTACGGAACTGCATCTTTCTTTTTCCTGTACGGGGTGCTGCTGCTGGCGGAGGGATTCTACACCACCAGTGCTATCAAGGCCCTCTTCGGGGAATTCAGGACCACCATGTGTGGAAAGTGTGTCAGCGCAACGGTAAGACACTCGAAACCCGCACCCCGTGGAACTGTCCAGACCCTGAACCCTGACCTCTGCTCGCAGCTGGACTGTGAGCCCCAATAGGGTGTCGACATAAACGAATCATGGGGGTGGGGGGAGAGAATCTTGCATCGTAAATCAATTGTTGGGATGGGGGAATCTTACATCGTAAGTGAATAGATGGGATGGGGGAATCTTACATCGTAAGTGAATAGATGGGATGGGGGAATCTTACATCGTAAGTGAATTGTTGGGATGGGGGAATCTTACATCGTAAGTGAATTGTTGGGATGGGGGAATCTTACATCGTAAGTGAATTGTTGGGATGGGGGAATCTTACATCGTAAGTGAATTGTTGGGATGGGGGAATCTTACATCGTAAGTGAATTGTTGGGATGGGGGAATCTTACATCGTAAGTGAATTGTTGGGATGGGGAATCTTACATCGTAAGTGAATTGTTGGGATGGGGAATCTTGCATCGTAAGTGAATTGTTGGGATGGGGAATCTTACAATGGTGACATCATTGATACATTGCAAGTAGAAATTTAATACGTTCTGTTTTTCTCCGGTTGCTCTATTTTTAAGTCATGTTTTCCAGTGAATTTTCTCCAAGACTTGTCATGACTCCACAATCTGCTTTCCTAACCTCATGTCCCACCACAGTGTTGTTTTTAAATAATGATATCAAATCTAATTAGACACTGATCAATAATTCCCCCCTCCCCCACCGGCTCAGGGTGGGACACTATTGGGTGAATCCAACCACTTTTGCTCGGGGTGGTGGGAGGGACCTAGAGAGCGAACCAACTGGGACCCGGGGGGATCACAGGTAAACACAAAGCTGTTCTCACCTCACCCTCACAGCTGCACTCTCCTGCAAATATCTCTGGATCCGACCGGGCACCCTGGCTGATTTAGTTTTTACTCTTCCCACGGTTCACAAGATAGATTCCAATGGGAAGCCATTCAGCCCATCTTATCCATCCAGAATAAAAGAAATTTATAGAAAGAAACAACTTTCATTTATAAGGCACCTTTCACGGCCTCAGGATGTCCCAAAGCACTTTACAGCCAATTAAGTACTTTTGAAGTGTAGTCACTGTTGTAATGTAGGAAACGCTGCTGCCAATTTGCGCATAGCAAGATCCCACAAACAGCAATGTGATAATGACTAGGTCATCTGTTTTAGTGATGTTGGTTGAGGAATAAATATTGGCCAGGTCACAGGGGAGAACTCCCCTGCTCTCCTTCAAATAGTGCCATGGGATCTTTTACATCGACCTGAGAGGGCAGACGGGGCCTTGTTTTAACGTCTCATCTGAAAGACGGCACCTTCAACTGTGCAGCACTCCCTCAATACTGTACTGAAGCGTCAGTCTAGAACTTTGTGCTCCAGTCTCTGGAGTGGGACTTGAACCCACAATCTTCTGACTCGGGAGAGAGTGCTGCCCACTGAGTCACTCCTGACATCTATAGTCCCCCTCACATTATCTAACTGTTCCTTTCAATTAGTTAGAGGTTTTTGCCTCCAATACCAGCACAGAGTCCACTCCAAGTGTTGGTCACTCTGTGTGAAGAATTCTTCCTGACATCTGCCCACTTTTAACTCGTGTCCTCTTGTTCTAGTATGCTGACACACCTTGTAGTGCTCCAGATTAACCTCATCAAATTATTTCATATCCCTTTAGACTTCTATAAGGTTCACACTCAGTTGGTTCGTTTCTAGGTTAAAGTTCTGCAGATCCTCCAGTCTTCACCTGTAATTCATCCAGGGATCAGGACCCTGCTCTACACTACCTCCATCAGCTGAATGTTTCCCCAATGTGCTGGTTACCAAAACATCACCCATCACCGCTGACCTACATTGGCTCCCGGTCGCCAAACGTCTCCATTTTAAAATTCTCATTCTTGTTTTCAAATTCCTCCATGGCCCTCGCCCCTCCCTATCTCTGTAACCTCCTCCAGCCCTCCAACCCTCAGAGATCTCTGCGTTCCTCCAACTCTGGTCTCTGGTCCATCGCTCCACCATTGGTGGCCATGCCTTCAACTGCTGAGGCCCCAAGTTCTGGAATTCTCTCCCTAAACCTCTCTACCTCTCTCTCTTCCTTTAAGATGCTCCTTAAAACCTACCTCTTTGACCAAACTTTTGGTCACCTGTCCTAATAGCTCTTTCATTGGCTCGGTGTCAGTTTTTGTCTGATTACGCTTTTGTGAAGCACCTTGGGATGTTTTACTATATAAATACAAAGTTGTTGCTGGAGTGAAGGTGTGATCTGACCAGGATACTACAGTTTTACAATGACGTCCTCCGATTTGCACTCACTGATCCACTCACCGTTCCATTTGCTTATTGCTGCCCCAATGACCTAACATGTTAAGGCCCCAATCTGCTATCAATCTCTTTCCACTGTAGCTATTTCTACAGCATTTAAGGACATCCATTGATCCTGCCAATTTGTGGGAGCTTTCAATTGTCTGTATTGAGTTTCAATCTTCCACTAATTTGCTTCATTTCAGATTTTCCCTATCTCCCCAGCTGCTTCACCCATGTCCACAGCCCCACTCTTCCCACCACTTACCCGCACAGCTGTCTATATCAGGCAAATAGTGTTGACCATTTTCCATTACCATAGGCATCAATTGCAAAGGCACCACTTAAGCCGCATTAAGCGTGCCGACTATTTCGGGCAGTTCAAGCTGCTGTTCATAGTTGTTCGTTCTTTAGTCCCATTCACAGCATCCTGGAACGGAACGCATTCTGGCCCCGTTTTAAAATTAACACGTCACTTTTCTGTTACCAGTGACAAAGATGAGAGCGCGGACCCGACCCGTCTAACTCGCCCTCCTACAGACTCCTTCCATCCTCCCCCATCACAGTCTGACCACCTCTTTAATGGTCCCAGGGCTTGTAGAGAAGTTAGAGTCTGGGAGGTACTGAGTAATGGCACGAGTTATGTAGACAGTAAATGGAGAGACTGGATGAAGATTCCCTCCGTGCTTTCGGTGCAGCTGAATTTCTTGCCCCTGGTGTGTTGCTGGCCACACCCAGGACCTCGGCTGTCAGGTTATATCATTTATAGTGGACAAATCATGTCGACACCAACACGCCCACTATGCATAGTGGGGACTCTACTGTATGCCATCTTGGCCAGTTTGTATTGGGTTTGCATATCTAAAGTTAGGAACAGCTAGGGGTCCCAGCATCAAATACTGGGGCCACTCCACTCCACCCCTCCGCTCCCACCACCCTGACATCACATCCTAACAAGTACCCCTTTCAAACAATTCTTTGTCCCCACCCAGAATTTACCTTGAATTCCCACTGCTCTTGAAATCAATTCGCAGCCTTTCACAAGGAACTTTATCAAAGGCCCTTTGGGAATCTAGCACATCCTAGCACATCACATCACATGGTTTTCCCACTGTCTGCTTGGGATGTCACCTCCTCAAAACAAGAGTCAGTGAGGTTCGATGGGCACTGAGGCCAATGTAGTGACCCAGCTGATATCAACTACTTCAGCATAGACTAAGGATGGCCACTGGGACTTCTGGTTTGGAACGTTCCCTCTCTCTGCTCTCGACCAACTGAACCTTTGGGGGAAGTCAAGGTATTGTTTTAAAGTTAAATCTTCTTTGATAGAGCCCTTCCCTGTGCAGGGTAGCCTTGTATATGAGCCCAGCCTCAAGCTACGTCATCCCCCCACTATCTGCGTAACCCATGGATATTCCTGCCTGGGCCTAGTATCTGAAGTCCATGCTCTGGATTCAAAGTTTCCTCCCATCAGATCCAGCCACAAATTATAAAAATGATTAGAAATGGCCCAATAAAGGGCATGTTCTCACTGGAAAAGAGGAGGTTGAGAGGTGATGTGATGCTGTTTATCGGATTCTAAAGGGACTGGATAATGTGGACCGTGACCAGCTGTTTCACCCTGTCCAGAACAGTAGAACCCGAGGACACGGCCTGTGTTTGAAGGGGGAAAATTCAAAACTAATCTGTGGAAACAATATTTCAGTGAGGGAGTGGTCAATCTATGGAGCAGGCTCCCTGGGGAGATGGTGGAATCAGTTAGTATCGATTCATTCAAGAGCAAATTAGAGAGATTTCTTTCCGAAAATAATATTTTGGGACTCAGTATCTGAGTAATTTCAGACATAACATGTGGTCAGTGTAGCATGCTCGGGAGTAAAAAGGTGAATTTGAAGTTGTGCTCTCCCCCACTGGGGGCTTTCCTCAACTCATGTCTGGGCCTGTTGGAGATTGATTGCTGTGATTAATCAACAACTCCATTATCGTTGTATCATGTGACTACCAGGATGGACCGTGGTCTTTCTCGTCTAGCAATTCCTATGTACAATGTATCTAATGGGTCCTTTGTCCCTACTTGTTCTGTGGGGTGTTGTTTAGTAAACCTCTTTGATAAAGCTCCTTTTGCAGTATGAAGAAAAAACTGAACCATTGCACCTGAACACCTTGGCCTAGCTTGTAATTGGCTTCAAGCTCGTGTTTGACGGTGAGTCCTGCAGGGGTGAAGATTACACCCAATAACTGACTTATTTAAAGTACATTTTGACCCATTTTCGACTTTAATGCCAGTTCAAGGTCTAATTGTGTAGTGATTGCGATTGTCCAGTTCCATTCTGCACGGTTGGATTATTGAGAGGTTTCCTGGGTGGGATAACGTTTTTCCAGCACAGTTTCTCTCCCCATGTCGGGCTGATCTCAGCCATGTTTCCCACTGACCTCTCCTCTTCTTGTAGTTCATCTTCCTGACCTATGCCCTGGGCGTGACCTGGATGGGAGTCTTCGCCATCTCTGCGTTACCGGTCTACATTTACTACACTATGTGGTCCGCTTGCCAGCTGGTCAAGAATGTGCCCGATACTGGCATAAGCTTCGATGATATCTGTGTGGATGCCAGGCAGTACGGTATGGAATCGGGCCACTTTTAAAAGTTTAAAACATTTCTTAAAATAATATTATGACTTTTTTCCTTGTGGGCACACGTGCCCTACGGGCACAAGCCTCACTGTACAGGACACCCTTGGGGAAAAGGTCACTGTCTCTCAGTACAGGATACCCTGGGGGCAAGGGTCAACATGCCACAGTACAGGACACCCCCAGGGGGAATGGCTAACATTGTATAGTGCAGGATAGCACAAAGGGGAAGAGCCAGGGACCATGGCGCTGGACATCAGCAGCGTTAAACACAGCAGAAAAGATCACCTGGTCAATCAAGAAGTAGCAGTCAGAGGATGAGGAGCTTTGGTTTTAAAGCCTTAAGATTATAAGAGGAAGGAACGATTGAGGGAGGTGTCGCGTAACATTAAGGTCCTGGGAAAGAATGTGTTAGAGGTTGAGATTGCAGTGGCCTTTCATTGGGTAGTGGAATCTGGAACCCAGATCTTCCCCTAAAAGACTCTGGATGCTGGGAGTCAATTGGAGATTACAACAGTGAGATTGATAGATTTTTGTTAGGTAAGGGATATGGAGCAAAGCGGGGTGGATGGAGTCAAGATACAGACCAGTCAAGATCTAATTGAATGGCAGAGCAGGTGCGAGGGGCTGAATGGCCTCCTCCTGCTCCTAATGTTCATGTGACTTTCTGGTTGGTGAGCTCAGTTGGGTTCTGATGGTGAACTGGTTTGTACTGCAGTCATCCAATAAAGGTGTGAAGGAAACTCAACAACCAGCTTGTATCAGAACCTAAAACCTTTATTGCATTGGATATAATGTACCTTTTTCTGGATCTCATCCCCATTTCCTTACCTCTTGTTGTTTCAGGGATCCTGCCGTGGAATGCCAGTCCAGGGAAGATCTGCGGCCTGACTTTAGCGGCTGCTTGTAACACCTCGGAGGTAGGTGCTGATCCGAACAGATCAGTTCACATCTTCTTCCACTCTCCACATATTCACCCAATAAGCTGATGCCTCAAACCTGCAGCAGAGAAAATAAACCCTTCCCCTCACTCACTCACTTCCATTTGGGCTTTGAGTTTGAGTCTAGTCCTCAAAATGGCTTGTAACTCAAAGGCTGTGGAAATGTCATGCTGGTGCATGAGGGGAGTCATCATTACTCTGTATCTAACCCGTGCTGTACCTGCCCTGGGAGTGTTTGATGGGACAGTGTAGAGGGAGCTTTACTCTGTATCTAACCCGTGCTGTACCTGCCCTGGGAGTGTTTGATGGGACAGTGTAGAGGGAGCTTTACTCTGTATCTAACCTGTGCTGTACCTGATCTGGGAGTGTTTGATGGGACAGTGTAGAGGGAGCTTTACTCTGTATCTAACCCCGTGCTGTACCTGCCCTGGGAGTGTTTGATGGGACAGTGTAGAGGGAGCTTTACTCTGTATCTAACCCGTGCTGTACCTGATCTGGGAGTGTTTGATGGGACAGTGTAGAGGGAACAATTCACAAGTGAATGATTCCCACTTGACTCAGCTGCCAGGAAATGACCAATGCCTGTCGAACCCCAAGAATGCATAACTCAAAGAGCAGATAAAATTACTCTCCAGGGCACATGCCAGTACCAGATGCTCCTGAATTGAAGGGAGGGGGGCGGGGAAGCCTTTGTATAATCAACTGACTTGCAGCCTGACCCTTTTGTTCGGTTGGTGTTGTGTTTAACGTTGAACTCCTTTGACCAGTAATTCTCCGTGTTTTGGGTACAGTTGGAGTCGACCTACCATTTGTTCATTGCGACGTTTGTGGGGGCTGCAGCTACTGTCATTGCTTTGGTAAGTCAACAAGGGGAGATATACGGGGTGTAGTGAGTGTGATTTACTGTGTGTGTGAAAATAAGAGAAACTTTCAGCTACCACAACGGAAGATGGATAGAGCACAAAATACACCAGTAACGTGCACGCAGACAGACATGTGTACAAGCTCTCGCAGATTCGTGCAGACTTCCATTTGTGCACACACATGTATACATGCCTGAGTTCAGAGCTCATCACCTACGCTGGATAACCTGTTCTGAGCTGGAGGATGGTGCACAGCTGGTGAATGGGCCCCGTTAATGTGGCTGATAGTCTTTGTATGATCACATTTGGCTTTCACATACTGTACAAACTGTAATGTTCTTTTTCTTCACCCTCCCCTCACCTCCCCTCACCTCCCTCACCACCTCAGCTAACCTACATGATGTCCTCCACCTATAACTTTGCTGTTCTGAAGTTTCTGAGTCGGGATGACTGCTGCACGAAATTCTAACTTAAGCACAGACTGCGCCCACCTCTCCCCCTCTCTCCTCCGCCTCGTTTGCACAGCTTTAATCTGGGAATCTTCACGGACTGTTAGGTGGCTCCTCACACCCTCTGAATCCTCAGTAACAGCTGCCCCTCGCCACACACCGACCCTGAGCTCATCACGTAACCTCCACGTAAACCAAAACAAACTGTAATGTAGTGCAAAAGACATAGGTGTAACGCAAGGGAACTTTTTAACTGCTGGTTTTAGTATTAAATAAGCTTGTGTATTCAAACCCATTTTACAAGCAGAGAAAATATATCTAGAATCTCAGGGCTTGAAATTGTTTGTTTTTAAACATCTCCTTTTGCAAGTAGTGTAGATTCTGTTTATCTACCATGTAGTTTGTGCATTCTGGGCTTATACCAGCTTCACGTGTGAACTTAAGAGTTGTGAAAATAAAAAGGTTTGAGTCTGTGAACTAGTCACGATGATGTGGGTTCCTCTTCCTGTCCTGGTATTGGTACCATCCACAGTGAAGGCAGTCACTGAACATCCTCCATTACTGACCAACACTGGAGCCGAGGGAGCTGGACAGCTTCATCCTGAGGGGAGGGGAGAATGGAGGACTGCCAACTCTGGTTGGAGTCATTCCTGACCTCGCGATGGTCACAAATGTCCCCGTATTGACCGTGTGAAGGTCGGGTCCCCGTATTGACCGTGTAAAGGTCGGGTCCCCATATTGACCGTGTAAAGGTCGGGTCCCCGTATTGACCGTGTAAAGGCCGGGTCCCCGTATTGACCGTGTAAAGGCCGGGTCCCCGTATTGACCGTGTAAAGGTCGGGTCCCCGTATTGACCGTGTAAAGGCCGGGTCCCCGTATTGACCGTGTAAAGGCCGGGTCCCCGTATTGACCGTGTGAAGGTCGGGTCCCCGTATTGACCGTGTAAAGGCCGGGTCCCGGTATTGACCGTGTAAAGGCCGGGTCCCCGTATTGACCGTGTAAAGGCCGGGTCCCCGTATTGACCGTGTAAAGGTCGGGTCCCCGTATTGACCGTGTGAAGGTCGGGTCCCCGTATTGACCGTGTGAAGGTCGGGTCCCCGTATTGACCGTGTGAAGGTCGGGTCCCCGTATTGACCGTGTAAAGGCCGGGTCCCCGTATTGACCGTGTGAAGGTCGGGTCCCCGTATTGACCGTGTAAAGGCCGGGTCCCCGTATTGACCGTGTAAAGGTCGGGTCCCCGTATTGACCGTGTGAAGGTCGGGTCCCCGGTATTGACCGTGTAAAGGTCGGGTCCCGGTATTGACCGTGTAAAGGTCGGGTCCCCGTATTGACCGTATGAAGGTCGGGTCCCCGTATTGACCGTATGAAGGTCGGGTCCCCGTATTGACCGTGTAAAGGCCGGGTCCCCGTATTGACCGTGTGAAGGTCGGGTCCCCGTATTGACCGTGTAAAGGCCGGGTCCCCGTATTGACCGTGTAAAGGTCGGGTCCCCGTATTGACCGTGTAAAGGTCGGGTCCCCGTATTGACCGTGTGAAGGTCGGGTCCCCGTATTGACCGTGTGAAGGTCGGGTCCCCGTATTGACCGTGTAAAGGCCGGGTCCCGGTATTGACCGTGTAAAGGCCGGGTCCCGGTATTGACCGTGTAAAGGCCGGGTCCCGGTATTGACCGTGTAAAGGCCGGGTCCCCGTATTGACCGTGTGAAGGTCGGGTCCCCGTATTGACCGTGTAAAGGCCGGGTCCCCGTATTGACCGTGTAAAGGTCGGGTCCCCGTATTGACCGTGTGAAGGTCGGGTCCCCGTATTGACCGTGTGAAGGCCGGGTCCCTGTATTGACCGTGTAAAGGCCGGGTCCCCGTATTGACCGTGTAAAGGCCGGGTCCCCGTATTGACCGTGTAAAGGCCGGGTCCCCGTATTGACCGTGTAAAGGCCGGGTCCCCGTATTGACCGTGTGAAGGTCGGGTCCCCGTATTGACCGTGTAAAGGCCGGGTCCCCGTATTGACCGTGTAAAGGCCGGGTCCCCGTATTGACCGTATCAAGGTCGGGTCCCGGTATTGACCGTGTAAAGGCCGGGTCCCCGTATTGACCGTGTAAAGGCCGGGTCCCGGTATTGACCGTGTAAAGGCCGGGTCCCCGTATTGACCGTGTAAAGGCCGGGTCCCCGTATTGACCGTGTGAAGGTCGGGTCCCCGTATTGACCGTGTGAAGGTCGGGTCCCCGTATTGACCGTGTGAAGGTCGGGTCCCCGTATTGACCGTGTAAAGGCCGGGTCCCCGTATTGACCGTGTGAAGGCCGGGTCCCCGTATTGACCGTGTGAAGGTCGGGTCCCCGTATTGACCGTGTGAAGGTCGGGTCCCCGTATTGACCGTGTAAAGGCCGGGTCCCCGTATTGACCGTGTGAAGGTCGGGTCCCCGTATTGACCGTGTAAAGGCCGGGTCCCCGTATTGACCGTGTAAAGGCCGGGTCCCGGTATTGACCGTGTGAAGGCCGGGTCCCCGTATTGACCGTGTAAAGGCCGGGTCCCGGTATTGACCGTGTAAAGGCCGGGTCCCGGTATTGACCGTGTAAAGGCCGGGTCCCCGTATTGACCGTGTAAAGGTCGGGTCCCCGTATTGACCGTGTAAAGGCCGGGTCCGGGTATTGACCGTGTAAAGGCCGGGTCCCCGTATTGACCGTGTAAAGGTCGGGTCCCCGTATTGACCGTGTAAAGGCCGGGTCCCGGTATTGACCGTGTAAAGGCCGGGTCCCCGTATTGACCGTGTAAAGGCCGGGTCCCCGTATTGACCGTGTAAAGGCCGGGTCCCCGTATTGACCGTGTAAAGGCCGGGTCCCCGTATTGACCGTATGAAGGCCGGGTCCCCGTATTGACCGTGTAAAGGCCGGGTCCCCGTATTGACCGTGTAAAGGCCGGGTCCCCGTATTGACCGTGTAAAGGCCGGGTCCCGGTATTGACCGTATGAAGGCCGGGTCCCCGTATTGACCGTATGAAGGTCGGGTCCCCGTATTGACCGTGTGAAGGTCGGGTCCCCGTATTGACCGTGTGAAGGTCGGGTCCCCGTATTGACCGTGTGAAGGTCGGGTCCCCGTATTGACCGTGTAAAGGTCGGGTCCCCGTATTGACCGTGTAAAGGCTGGGTCCCCGTATTGACCGTGTAAAGGCCGGGTCCCCGTATTGACCGTGTAAAGGCCGGGTCCCCGTATTGACCGTATGAAGGTCGGGTCCCCGTATTGACCGTGTGAAGGTCGGGTCTCCGTATTGACCGTGTAAAGGCCGGGTCCCCGTATTGACCGTGTAAAGGCCGGGTCCCCGTATTGACCGTATGAAGGTCGGGTCCCCGTATTGACCGTGTAAAGGCCGGGTCCCCGTATTGACCGTGTAAAGGCCGGGTCCCCGTATTGACCGTGTAAAGGCCGGGTCCCCGTATTGGCCGTGTGAAGGCCGGGTCCCCGTATTGGCCGTGTAAAGGCCGGGTCCCCGTATTGACCGTGTAAAGGCCGGGTCCCCGTATTGGCCGTGTGAAGGCCGGGTCCCCGTATTGACCGTGTAAAGGCCGGGTCCCCGTATTGACCGTATGAAGGTCGGGTCCCCGTATTGACCGTATGAAGGTCGGGTCTCCGTATTGACCGTATGAAGGTCGGGTCCCCGTATTGACCGTGTGAAGGCCGGGTCCCTGTATTGACCGTGTAAAGGCCGGGTCCCCGTATTGACCGTGTAAAGGCCGGGTCCCGGTATTGACCGTGTAAAGGCTGGGTCCCGGTATTGACCGTGTAAAGGCCGGGTCCCCGTATTGACCGTGTAAAGGCCGGGTCCCCGTATTGACCGTGTAAAGGCCGGGTCCCCGTATTGACCGTGTAAAGGTCGGGTCCCCGTATTGACCGTGTAAAGGCCGGGTCCCCGTATTGACCGTGTAAAGGTCGGGTCCCCGTATTGACCGTGTAAAGGCCGGGTCCCCGTATTGACCGTATGAAGGTCGGGTCCCCGTATTGACCGTGTAAAGGCCGGGTCCCGGTATTGACCGTGTAAAGGTCGGGTCCCCGTATTGACCGTGTAAAGGCCGGGTCCCCGTATTGACCGTGTAAAGGTCGGGTCCCCGTATTGACCGTATGAAGGTCGGGTCCCCGTATTGACCATGTAAAGGCCGGGTCCCCGTATTGACCGTGTAAAGGCCGGGTCCCCGTATTGACCGTGTAAAGGCCGGGTCCGGGTATTGACCGTGTAAAGGCCGGGTCCCCGTATTGACCGTGTAAAGGCCGGGTCCCCGTATTGACCGTGTAAAGGCCGGGTCCCCGTATTGACCGTGTAAAGGCCGGGTCCCCGTATTGACCGTGTAAAGGCCGGGTCCGGGTATTGACCGTGTAAAGGCCGGGTCCCCGTATTGACCGTGTAAAGGCCGGGTCCCCGTATTGACCGTGTAAAGGCCGGGTCCCCGTATTGACCGTGTAAAGGCCGGGTCCCCGTATTGACCGTATCAAGGCCGGGTCCCTGTAGTTGAGTATTTTTCTCATGGTTTCACACCAGTAGCTGTTGTGCGACAAATTCCAAGAATCAGGAGACCCACGGTGAGCAGAGGAAGAGGGGGAACCGAAGGCGGGGAAGTGATTTACAGAAGGGAGATCAGAGATGGGAGGAACTTTGATTCATCCGAACAATGACAGACGGGAAAAGACCCTCTGGTCTATCGGGCCTATCCCACACAATTGGCATACCTTGTGTATCACAATATATACACTCCCCACCCCACCCAAAACCATGGGATCTCCTGGGAGAGGTGAGAAACCAGATTATAAACCAAAGCCACTTTGGGGAAATAGTTCCCCGACCCCCTTAGACGATCGAAACTAGTCCAGGAGATCACTCTGCCCTGATAATTCTCTGCATTATCGTCCTTTTGCACGAGGTGATCTCCACCCCAGACAGAAACAGATCCGACTCTCGCTTGAAGGAATTCAGCGAATCACCGTCCACCCGCTCAAGACAGCAGCCTGTTCCAGAGGCCCACTATTCTCCGGGGGGAAAAGAACCGCCTCCTGACATCGAACCTCGATCTGGCCTCGTACAACTTAAAATTATCACCCGCATCCCCCCTCAAGGATTTATTTGGAACAAGTTGTCAACTGAAACACAATCTATTCCTTTCATCATCTTACAAACCACAATCAGATCACCCCTGCGTCTACACTTCTCTAAAGTGTAGAGTCCCACCTCCTTTAGCCTATCTTGATAACTAAGATGCTTTAAACTGGGAATTAGTCCAGTGAACCTCCTCTGCACCCTTTCCAAAGCCTCACTATCACCCACCATATGAGGAAATCAACTGAGGTCTGACCAAGGCCTTGTCCACCAGTAATTAATGGTAACTCACTGAAGGGATGGTGCAGTCTGCCCTGGAGAGGGTGAAATCTAGTATTACAGGACAGTGTAGAGGGAGCTTTACTCTGTATCTAACCCGTGCTGTACCTGTGCTGGGAGTGTTTGATGGGACAGTGTAGAGGGAGCTTTACTCTGTATCTAACCCTGTACCTGCCCTGGGAGTGTTTGATGGGACAGTGTAGAGGGAGCTTTACTCTGTATCTAACCCGTGCTGTACCTGTGCTGGGAGTGTTTGATGGGACAGTGTAGAGGGAGCTTTACTCTGTATCTAACCCTGTACCTGCCCTGGGAGTGTTTGATGGGACAGTGTAGAGGGAGCTTTACTCTGTATCTAACCCTGTACCTGCCCTGGGAGTGTTTGATGGGACAGTGTAGAGGGAGCTTTACTCTGTATCTAACCCTGTACCTGCCCTGGGAGTGTTTGATGGGACAGTGTAGAGGGAGCTTTACTCTGTATCTAACCCTGTACCTGCCCTGGGAGTGTTTGATGGGACAGTGTAGAGGGAGCTTTACTCTGTATCTAACCCTGTACCTGCCCTGGGAGTGTTTGACGGGACAGTGTAGAGGGAGCTTTACTCTGTATCTAACCCGTGCTGTACCTGCCCTGGGAGTGTTTGATGGGACAGTGTAGACGGAGCTTTACTCTGTATCTAACCCGTGCTGTACCTGCCCTGGGAGTGTTTGATGGGACAGTGTAGAGGGAGCTTTACTCTGTATCTAACCCGTGCTGTACCTGCCCTGGGAGTGTTTGATGGGACAGTGTAGAGGGAGCTTTACTCTGTATCTAACCCGTGCTGTACCTGCCCTGGGAGTGTTTGATGGGACAGTGTAGAGGGAGCTTTACTCTGTATCTAACCCTGTACCTGCCCTGGGAGTGTTTGATGGGACAGTGTAGAGGGAGCTTTACTCTGTATCTAACCCTGTACCTGCCCTGGGAGTGTTTGATGGGACAGTGTAGAGGGAGCTTTACTCTGTATCTAACCCTGTACCTGCCCTGGGAGTGTTTGATGGGACAGTGAAGCTGATTCGGATCGGTTTTTCCCCACCTCTTTTCTAGTCACTTCCCACCTGGTATCTCATCACAAGTGACAGAGGCAAGTCACACTGTACTTGGTACTTGGCTGGGCAGCTTGTTGTTATTAACAGATACAAGGCCTGGTGGTGTGTGTTAAAGAGGCACTTTCACATCCATCTCCAGTGTAACTCACTGCCCCAATAGATCAAACACAATTGCTCGTGTTTCTTTAAACTCACCTCATTGAGAACAAGCAAGAGGGAATGTCAGTCTGGGCTAGGTGTGGTTAGGCAGCCTTGACCCAGTTTATAGTGGGAGTAAGTGACAGCACAAAGCTGTCTCTTCACTGGGCCCTGCCAGGCTGGACTATAGTGAGAACAGTCCCCATTGGTACTGACTCTCCTCAGGCATGTTGATGGGGCCGAGGGGAGGGAGCTGCACTCTGCACCTGGCCTGTCCTTGATGCCAAAATTGGTAAAAGATTACCAAAGTTTCGCTGAGCGCAAAAAGTCGCCCGCATAACTCAGTATCCCGAATTCACGGAGTGTGCAGCAATGTCTTCAGCCCCTGGAGCAGAGGCAGGTGTGGGCCTGAAGTCTGGTTACACGTGTGCGTGTTTGTATCTGTCTGTCTGTCTGTCCCTGTGAGCATCGTCTGTCTCCCATTTCCCCCCCCCTCCCCCACTATCTCCACACCTCTCTTTATAGATCAACTTCCTGCTCTGTCTGTCGGCCAACCGGGCGTACGCTAAGGAAGCTACCGAAACCAAACTGTGCGAGGAGTTACGGGCGAAGGAGAGCCAGGAGCTGCGTCAGCTGGAGACTCGCCACTGAAAACGGGCCGGGACGTTCGATTTCTCACACGTTGGGTTTAAGACAACGTGCTCCAGTCAGGATTCTAGTCTACTGCTGTTCAACATTGGCATTCTGAACCTTAATGAACAGAGAACTTCACCTCTGAACTCGAGGTGAGGATTAGTCTCCCTGAGCAAGCTTTGGCCCAAGCCTGGCTGTTATTGTGTAGAAATTAAAATAACCTGTCCACCAATGGAGGCCTCTCAACTGCCTGATGCAGATTAAAATATTGTATCTTTGGAAGAAAATAAAGAAAGATTTGCATTTCTACAGCACTTTACATGACCTCAGGACATCCCAAAACACTTTATAGCCAATGAACTACTTTTTGAAGTGTAGTCACTGTTGTAATGTAGGAAAAGCGGCAAACAATTGGTGCACAGCAAGAACCCACAAACAGCAATGTGATAATGACCAGATAACCTGTTTGTGATGTTGGTTGAGGGATAAATATTGGCCAGGACACCGGGGAGAACTCCCCTGCTCATCTTTGAAATAGTGGCATGGAATCTTTGACGTCCGCCTGAGAGGGCAGATGGGGCCTCAGTTTGACATCTCATCCAAAAAAATGGCACCTCCCTCAGTACTGCACTGGAGAGTCAGCCTGATTTTGTGCTCAAGTCTCTGGAGTGGGACTCGAACCCACGACCGTCTGACTCAGACGAGAGAGAGAGAGAGAGAGAGAGAGAGAGAGAGAGAATGCTGCCCACTGAGCCATGGTGGACACGTCTGTCCAGCCCATATCTACTCATCCAATAGTCAGTTTGGGTATTTTGGAAACACAAGATTGGTTAATAACAAATGTTTTTTTTAAAAGAGTCCAAAGCAGGACCTATTCTATAACTCTTGGGGAGCTCCCCCTTAGGGTCACTCTCACCATCCTGTAAATAAATCCCAAAACACCGAGAGGCAGACACCCAGCATCGGTCATCCGGCAAAGGAGGTGATGGGATTCCAGTGGGAGAGCGCAGTGTTGGAAGAGAAGGTAACTAGGAACTACCAGTCAAATACTCCACTGTGGGAGAACAGCCGAGAGGTGTTAAAGGGGACCAATCAAACTAAAAAAGGAGATCCCAGGGGATATAGAAGTGAAAGAAGGCACGAGAGAGATAGAAATGTAACTGGGAACACTGGAGAGAAGTAAAATCAAAAGGAGACAAACAGGAGAAGTAAAAGGGGAACAGTCAAGAGGGGCATAATTCAGATAAAAGCAGGGAAGGGGTGTTTGCGGGGGAGGTTTGAGCGAGAATGCTGTGATACAAATTCGGGCCTGTCGCAATAGTTTCTTGGGTTCTGGGGTCAATCCCATAAGCAGTCTGAACCCTTCCCTTTTACCAGAGGTGAACCCCACCTGCCTGACCTGACCCCATGACCCACCATCCAGCTACTGCCACTATGCTGTGAGGGGTAGAGGGTGTGAGCATTGAGGGTGTAGGTTTTGGAAGAAAGATGTTGAGTATTAATTGTTTCTTTTAGTCTTACAAAAAAACTGCATGAGGTGCATTCTCCAGATTATTCAAATGCATTAAAAAAGGTGCATGACACAGATCATTAATTGCGGGGGATGAAAGAGGATTGAGAATGAAAGACAGGAATATGAGAGGGAGATACAAACAAATCTTTATTCAAAGAGCCTGCAGGCTAAAGTCATGACACAACTCAACAAAGTTAGTTTCATCTGCTCTCTCGGGCTGAGTCAGGCTGGAATAAAGAATGCTTGACACGTCCGACAAATGGGCAGCGTTAGTTTGGACCCATGTGGGTTCCCAAAGCGATACCTTTCCTCTGGAGGAAGTGAGTGGAGTTAAAGGAAAGTTGGGAGGTGTTCAAAAGAAGAATTTAACGTGATCCAGAACCACTTTATACCCCTAGGGGCAAGAGCTGAACTTGCCAAAAAAAGCAGCCGTGGACGACAAAAGAGGTAAGGAAAAACATAAAACTAAAAGAAAAATGTGAAAAATAGCTCCGATCCTGGTGACTGGGAGAGATACAAAGTACAGCAAAGGGTGACAAAACAGATAGTAAGAGCTACGAAAAGTAGTATGAAAAGAAACTTGAAAGGGATATCAAAATCAACACACAATATTATTACAATTACATTAGGGAAAAGAGGAATGTGGGCCCTTAAAAACTGATCATGGTTTTTTTTATTTGTTCATGGGATGTGGGCGTCGCTGGCGAGGCCGGCATTTATCACCCTTCCCTAATTGCCCTTGAGAAGGTGGTGGTGAGCCGCCTTCTTGAACCGCTACAGTCCGTGTGGTGAAGGTTCTCCCACAGTGCTGTTAGGAAGGGAGTTCCAGGATTTTGACCCAGCGACGATGAAGGAACGGCGATATATTTCCAAATCAGGATGGTGTGTGACTTGGAGGGGAACGTGCGGTTGGTTTTTTTCCCATGTGCCTGCTGCTCTTGTCCTTCCAGGTGGTAGAGGTCGCGGGTTTGGGAGGTACTGCAGTGCATCCTGTGGATGGTACACACTGCAGCCACTGTGCGCCAATGGTGAAGGGAGTGAATGTTTAGGGTGGTGGATGGGGTGCCAATCAAGCAGGCTGCTTTGTCCTGGATGGTGTCGAGCTTCTTGTGTTGTCGGAGCTGCACTCATCCAGGCAAGTGGAGAGTATTCCATCACACTCCTGAATTGTGCCTTGTAGATGGTGGAAAGGCTTTGGGGAGTCAGGAGGTGAGTCACTCGCCGCAGAATACCCAGCCTCTGACCTGCTTTTGTAGCCACAGTATTTATATGGCTGGTCCAGTTAAGTTTCTGGTCAATGGTGACCCCCAGGATGTTGATGGTGGGGGATTCGGCGATGGCAATGCTGTTGAATGTCAAGGGGAGGTGGTTAGACTCTCTCTTGTTGGAGATGGTCATTGCCTGGCACTTGTCTGGCGCGAAAGTTACTTGCCACTTATGAGCCCAAGCCTGGATGTTGTCCAGGTCTTGCTGCATGCGGGCTCGGACTGCTTCTTTATTTGAGGGGTTGCGAATGGAACTAAACACTGTGCAATCATCAGCGAACATCCTCATTTCTGTCCTTATGATGGAGGGAAGGTCATTGATGAAGCAGCTGAAGATGGTTGGGCCTAGGACACTGCCCTGAGGAACTCCTGCAGCAATGTCCTGGGGCTGAGATGATTGGCCTCCAACAACCACGACCATCTTCCTTTGTGCTAGGTATGACTCCAGCCACTGGAGAGTTTTCCCCCTGATTCCCATTGACTTCAATTTTACTCGGGCTCCTTGGTGCCACACTCGGTCAAATGCTGCCTTGATGTCAAGGGCAGTCACTCTCACCTCACCTCTGGAATTCAGTTCTTTTGTCCATGTTTGAACCAAGGCTGTAATGAGGTCTGGAGCCGAGTGGTCCTGGCGGAACCCAAACTGAGCATCGGTGAGCAGGTTATTGGTGAGTAAGTGCCGCTTGATAGCACTGTCGACGACACCTTCCATCACTTTGCTGCTGATGATTGAGAGTAGACTGATGGGGTGGTAATTGGCCGGATTGTATTCATCCTGCTTTTTGTGGACAGGACGTACCTGGGCAATTTTCCACATTGTCGGGTAGATGCCAGTGTTGTAGCTGTACTGGAACAGCTTGGCTCGAGGCGCAGCTCATTCTGGAGCACAAGTCTTCAGCACTACAGCTGGGATGTTGTTGGGGCCCATAGCCTTTGCTGTATCCAGTGCACTCAGCCGTTTCTTGATATCACGTGGAGTGAATCGAATTGGCTGAAGATTGGCTTCTGTGATTGTGGGGATATCGGGAGGAGGCTGAGATGGATCATCCACTCGGCACTTCTGGCTGAAGATGGTTGCAAACGCTTCAGCCTTGTCTTTTGCACTCGCGCTGGACTCTGCCATCATTGAGGATGGGGATGTTTACAGAGCCTCCTCCTCCAATTAGTTATTTAATTGTCCACCACCATTCACGACTGGATGTGGCAGGACTGCAGAGCTTTGATCTGATCCGTTGGTTGTGGAATCGCTTAGCTCTGTCTATAGCATGTTGCTTCCACTGTTTAGCATGCATATAGTCCTGAATTGTAGCTTCACCAGGCTGGCACCTCATTTTTAGGTACGTCTGGTGCTGCTCCTGGCATGCTCTTCTACACTCCTCATTGAACCAGGGTTGATCCCCTGGCTTGTTGGTAAAGGTAGAGTGAGGAATATGCCGGGCCATGAGGTTACAGATTGTCCTGGAATACAATTCTGCTGCTGCTGATGGCCCACAACGCCTCATGGGTGCCCAGTTTTGAGCTGCTAGATCTGTTCTGAATCTATCCCATTTAGCACAGTGGTAGTGCCACACAACACGTTGGATGGTGTCCTCAGTGTGAAGACAGGACTTCATCTCCACGAGGACTGTGCGGTGGCCACTCCTACCAATACTGTCATGGACAGATGCATCTGCGACAGGTAGATTGGTGAGGACGAGGTCAAGTGCGTTCTTCCCTCGTGTTGGTTCGCTCACCACCTGCCGCAGGCCCAGTCTGGCAGCTATGTCCTTCAGGACTCGGCCAGCTCGGTCAGTAGTGGTGCTACCGAGCCACTTTTGTTGATGGACATTGAAGTCCCCCACCCAGAGTACATTCTGTGCCCTTGCTACCCTCAGTGCTTCCTCCAAGTGGTGCTCAACATGGAGGAGGACTGATTCCTCAGCTGAGGGAGGACGGTAGGTGGTAATCAGCAGGAGGTTTCCGTGCCCATGTTTGACCTGATGCCATGAGATTTCATGGGATCCGGAGTCAAAGTTGAGGACTCCCAGGGCCACTCCCTCCTGACTGTATATCACTGTACCACCACCTCTGGTGGGTCTGTCCTGCCGGTGGGACAGGACATACCCAGGGATGGTGATGGAAGAGTCTGGGACGTTGGCTGAAAGGTATGATTCTGTGAGTATGGCTATGTCAGGCTGTTGCTTGACTAGTCTGGGGGACAGCTCGCCCAATTTTGGCACAAGTCCCCAGATGTTAGTGAGGAGTATTTTGCAGGGTTGACCGGGCTTGGTTTGCCTTTGTCGTGTCCGGTGCCTGGTGGTCTGATGCTTGGTGGTCCGTCCGGTTTTATTCTCATTATGACTTTTTTTTTTAATCGAGATTTTACAACTGAGTGGCTTACTCGGCCATTTCAGAGGGCAATTAAGAATCAACCACATTGCTGTGGGTCTGGAGTCACATATAGGCCCAGACCGGGTAAGGACGTCAGGTTTCCTTCCCGAAAAACATTAGTGAACCAGATGGGTTTTTACAACAATCTGGTAGTTCAATGGCCACCATTACTGATACTAGTTTTTTTTTAATTCCAGATTTTATTTAGTTAATTGAATTTAAATCCCCTAGCTGCTGTGGTGGGATTTGAACTCATGACTCTGGATTATTAGTCCAGGCCTCTGGATTACTCATCCAGTAACATAATCACTATGCTACCATACCCTAATATTGTAAATGAAAATAAGCAAATGGTGGACATGTTAAATAATTACTCTGCGTCAGTATTTATAGTAGAGGAAGAGGAGAGCACACCAGACACCCCAAGGAAACTAATTTTGAATCAGGAACGGGGACTCGGCAGAATTAATGTAAGCAAATTAACAGTAATGAAAATAATAGCACTAAAGAGTGACAAATCCCCAGGACCAGATGGTTTCCATCCCAAGATTTAAAGGAAGTAGATGATAATATTGCAGATGCCCTAACTATAGTCTTTCAAAGCTCTCTCAATTCAGGAACCGTTCTTTTAGATTGGAAAATTGTACATGTCACTCCTATTTAAGAAAGGAGAGAGAGGGAAACCAGGAAATTATAGACCAGTTAGCCGAACATCTGTTGTGGGGAAATTACTAGAGTCTATAATTAAGGATTGGGTGACTGAACACCTTGAAAATTTTCAGTTAATCAGAGAGAGCCAGCATGGATTTGTAAAGGATCGAACCTGATTGAATTTTTTGAAGAGGTGACTAAAGTAGTGGACAGGGGCATGTCTATGGATGTTGTTTTTATGGACTTCCAGAAGTCATTCGATAAAATCCCTCAGGAGACTGTTAGATAAAGTTGGAGCTCATGGAATTGAGGGCAAATTATTGACCTGATTAGGAAATTGGCTGAGCGGCAGGAGACAGAGTAGGGATAATGGGCAGGTACTCACATTGGCAGGATGTGACTAGTGGTGACCTACAGGGATCTGTGTCGGGGCCTCAACTATTCACTGCATTTATTAACCACGGGATAGAGAGCCACATGTCCAAGTTTGCCGATGACACAAAGATAGGCAGCATTGTAAGCAGTGTAGATGGAAGTATAAAATTACAGAGATATTAATAGAAACCCGTGATATCTGAAAAGGATAGATCAGAGTACTTTCTAAATAGTGATAAGTTCAAAACAGTGGAGGTCCAAAGAGACCTTGGGGTCCATGTACATTGATCATTAAAATGTCATGGACAGGTACAGAAAATAACTAAAAAGGCTAATGGAATGCTGGCCTTTATATCTAGAGGACGAGAATACAAGGGGGTAGAAGTTATGCTACAGCTATACAAAGCCCTGGTTAGACCGCACCTGGAGTACTGTGCTCAGTTCTGGGCACCGCACCTTAGGGAGGATATATTGGCCTTGGAGGGAGTGCAGCATAGATTTACTAGAATGATACCTGGACTCCAAGTGTTAAATTATGAGAGATTACACAAACTAGGGTTGTATTCCCTGGAATTTAGAATTAAGGGGTGATTTGATTGAAGTTTAAGATATTAAGGGGAAACTGATAGGGTAGATAGAGAGAAACTATTTCCGCTGGTTGGGGAGTCTAGGAGTAGGGGACATCGGCTAAAAATTAGAGCCAGGACTTTCCGGAGTGAAGTTAGGAAACACTTCTACACACAAAGGGTGGTAGAAGTTTGGAACTCTCTTCCGCAAACAGCAGTTGATACTAGCTCAATTGTTAATTTTAAATCTGAGATTGATAATACCTTTGGTTAACAAAAATCTAAGGGATATGGGGCTAAGGCGAGTATATGGAGCTAGTCACAAATCAGCCATGATATCATAGGAACAGGAGTAGGCCATTCAGCCCCTCGTGCCTGCTCCACCATTTGATAAGATCATGGCTGATCTGTGACCTATCTCCATATACCTGCCTTTGGTCCATATCCCTTAATACCTTTGGTTGCCAAAAAGCTATCTATCTCAGATTTAAATTTAGCAATTGAGCTAATATCAATTGCCATTTGCAGAAGAGAGTTCCAAACTTCTACCACCCTTTGTGTGTAGAAATATTTTCTATTCTCACTCTTGAAAGGCCTGGCTCTAATTTTTAGACTGTGCCCCCTACTCCTAAAATCCCCAACCAGCAGAAATAGTTTCTCTATCCACTCACTGTTCCCCTTAATATCTTATAAACTTCGATCTGATCACCCCTTAACCTTCAATGGTGGAACAGGCTCAAGGGGCTAAATGGTCTATTCCTGTTCCTATGTTCAAAGTTCAGCCAGACGGAGGATGGGGACAGGTTGGGCCGATGACCAAGAAAGAAAGTTACGGCACAGAAGGAAGCCATTCAGCCTGTCGTGACCGTGCCAGCCGAAAGAGCCTAATCCCACTTTCTAGCACTTTTTCCTCAGCCAGGAATTCCCCATCACCATGGTTGACAGGGACCCTCAGCTGGGTCACTCCCATTTTCTGTTTCTGTCCTCCACCCTTTCTCAGAACCAATGATGGGGTCCCCCTTGTCCTCACCTTTAACCTCACCAGCCTCTGCATTCAATAGATTATCTCCTGACGTCTGATCTTCCACAGGTGCTGCCGGATCTACTGAACATTTCCAGCTTTCGCTGGTTTTGTTTTATGACATGAACCTGCCATGTGAGATGGGATGGTGAAGAAAAAAAGAGAAACTATGAGATTAATATTGCACAATATGATGTGCTGGGAGGGAAACAGTTATCAATTTAAGAGAAAAATTGACTGCAGGGTGTGTCTAACAAATTGATAACCTCAAAACGGGAACAAAATGCCCCATTGTTAGGGAATTCAGAATTCACTTTTCACAAAAAATCCTGTCAGCAGGTTTTGACCATTGAGAAACAGCTGGGAACTAGCCTGAAAAACAAGACAGAACAAAAATTGTAATTCTCAACTCAAAATTGGGCAGTGATGAACAATCTCTCCTGATTTAATCTGGTCAGAAATCAGCTCAATGAAAGTGGGAATCTTGGAATACACAAGACTGAGTGAGTAACAAGGAAAATATTTAACTGCACACACTGAGAGAAGATCCATATTCCCACCATCTTAGTGCAGCCCCTGGAATAGCAGATCGCCCCCACTCTCATTAAGTGGCTTATGATGTTCTCCCTTATTGCTGTGAGTTGAGCATTTTCCCCCTTACACCTGAACTCTCCCCTCTGACACCTTGGAGGGAATTCTTTATTTTGTGTGATTCTTGAACATTGCACAAATAGTCAAGCAAAGAAAGCGTAGTTTCATTAATCAAAAGTAATTATTTAATGATGTTATCATTCATGAAGCAAAATCAAACCATACACATGACTCTCCTCCATAAAATCCAGTTATATATTAATAATTCACAACATTATTATGTAATGACAACAATTCATACACACATCAGGCAAATCATTAATACAAATACAACCTTTAAACCAAGGCTTTTGCTCATGGGGCCTGAATGTTGATCAGCTCTTCAGTACTCGAGGTCCTCCTCTTCTCGTGTGATGTTCGACTGCAGTGTGCGTTCCTTGTGACTGCCGAGTGGTGAAGAGACTGTTCTTCTCTCAAAGTCTTCTTTGTATATTGTTTTTAACCAACAGGGCGTGGGATTGGGGGGGGGGTCATTCTTTTTGTCCA